>NW_005871284.1:1012367-1122449 GCF_000147115.1 Myotis lucifugus | reverse complement strand
CCCACCTCCCAGCCAGCAATATATTAGTCATGGATTGGATGCACTTGTTGGTTTTGTAAATCTACCATAGGCTTTCATAAGTAAGGTTGTGATTTTCAAGGAAAATGTAGTAATAATGAGTCTTTCAAGAGAAGATTAGGAAAGTAGCAATAAGAAAGTGCAACACCATCCTTCAGTGCCGTGTACTCTATATGCCTTACTTACATTATACAGCTCTAAAGAAATGATGAGGATGTGAGGGCGATCTGGCTGCGACATCTGTCACCCCATTGATCGCCAGGGTTGATTCGGCTGATCTGGCTGGCTAGGCGGGTGTCCCCCTCCTCCCTCACCGATCCATGTGCGTCCCTCCCAAAGCTGCGCGCTCGGTCGAAGAGGACGACCTCCCCCCAGGAGAGGACCGGTCTTCGGTCAAGGGTATACGAGTAGCTGCGCTCCCCTGCTAGAACCTCCAAACAAGCTCTCAAGAAATGATGAGTGGAAAACTCCAGCTCAGACACTGGCACAGAGATGAACTATTGCCCTTATTGTTCCACCTTATAACAATCTAGCAAAGGAAGTCTTCATTATTTCCACTTAACAGAGGGAAAAGCTGAGATCCAAAGAGGCAAAGTCTCAGTGCTGGTGCATGGCGGGGCAGGGCACCCACCCAGGGGGCCTGGCTCCAACGCGCTTGCTCTTTCTACTTCTGTGCGGTTGGATCAGAAAACAGTGCAGAAGCTAATTTGCATGATCTCTCGTCTGAGAGTTTCATTTTAGCAAGGCACACTAATTAAATAAGGATGAAATACTCCATTCTGTTCCACTACCATTTGTTGAGACTCTATTTGGCATGCAAAAAGAAATAGCTTTTGAATACTAAATAGTCAAAGTTTAAAAGTCAGAAATCTCCTTTTTAACCTTTAACCAAGTCACAGCAGGCAGATCTGCCTTAGAGAGGCTGCCCTGCCCTGCCCTGCCCCTCTGTATATACAGACATTCAGTCACACACATATTTCAGACCTGTTTTTGGATAGGGGCAGGTGTGGGCCGTGCCCTTTGCTGCACTTTCAGTTGACTCCATTAGCAGGGGCTGCGAGGAACAGGGGGAAGGACACTAACGACAAACCTGAGAAATGGACTGTAGACCCACCTCTGCCTCTTACTCTCTGACATTAATTCTTCAGCCCTTTGACCATCACCTTCTTCATCCATAACATGGAAGGTTTGCAGTGGTTTATCTCTAAGTTAACTTGCAGCCTCGATATGTCATGGCTCCCTTTTTGGGTTAAAAAAAGGCCTAAATGGGCCAACTGATATGGTTCATGTAAAGATTTTAAAGATAAGTCTTGCTTCTTCTTGTGAGTAGTAAGTTTCTTGAGAACAAAAGCTATGTCCCTTTGACTATCTTTTCACAGCCCTTACCAAAATATCTATCATATAATTAGGTGTTCAATTGAAAATTTTTAGTAATAAAGGAATAATTGAATAATTATATACTAAAGGGGAATGGATGAGATTTCAAATATAAAAGTCACCAGAAAGGTATGCGCAGAATCTCTGATGTTTTTTTAAGTTTACACCCCCATATATATATATATATATATATATATATACACACACACACACACACACACACACACACACACACTAGAGGCCTGTTGCAGGAAGATTCCTGCAAGAATAGGGCTTCCTTGGGCCTATTCCAGCAAGAATAGGGCTTCCTGAGGCTGGAGCAACCTCACTCCCTCCCGTCTCTGCCGCCTCGCTCCCTCCCATCTCTGCTGCCTCGCTACCTCCCGTCTCAGTCTCCGCTGCCTCAGTTCCGCTCCCATCTCCGCTGCCTGGGCTCCATTCCCTCCTCCGCCACTTTGCTCCCTTCAGGAGCACTTGGCTTCCTTCTACGCTCGCTATCTTCAGTCTTCACTCTGCACCTGTGTATGCAAATGAACCGCCATCTTTGTTGGGTTCATTTGCATATCACTCTGATTGGCTGGTGGGCATAGCGGAGGGACAGTCAGTTTGCATGTTTCTCCTTTATTAGTGTAGATTGATTTCAGAAAGGAAGGGAGAGAGAGCTAGAGCTAGAAACATTAATGATGAGAGAGAATCACTGATTGGCTGCCTCCTGCACAGCCCCTATTTGGAATGGAGCCTGCAAACCAGGCATATGCCCTTGACCAGAATTGAACCTGGGACCCCTCAGTCCACAGGCCGATGCTCTCTATCACTCAGCCAAAACAGGTAGGGCTCAGATGTTTTGACACATCTAATTCCTAATCTAGTGCAAAAATAACCATTCTGGCTGACTAGTCAGAAGCCTTTAAAACATTAAAAAAAATCTGTGTTTTTTTCCCCCTACAATTGAATCTTAATGCTAAGTGTTTACAATGGAAAGTCAGGCTTTTGTGTGTGTGCTTGATAACAAACTTCTGGAACACTTGTGAAGGACAGCACCAAGCCACTTGTTCCTGCTTCTGAGACACAGGAAACACAAAAAAACTAGGTCTCTGTCCCCTGACACAAACTTCTGAACCCCTAGCCCAGCCGTGGGCAAACTACAGCCCACTGGCCGGATCCGGCCCGTTTGAAATGAATAAAACTAAAAAAAAAAAAAGACCGTACCCTTTTATGTAATGATGTTTACTTTGAATTTATATTAGTTCACACAAACACTCCATCCATGCTTTTGTTCCGGCCCTCTGGTCTAGTTTAAGAACCCATTGTGGCCCTCGAGTCAAAAAGTTTGCCCACCCCTGCCCTAGCCACTTGTCTGGGTGTTAGAGGATGGGTTAGAATCACAAGCAAACAAGGGCCTATGACAGAAAAGACTATCTTACAGTTTTTAATTCCCAGCACCCAACACAGTGCTAAGCATATTGTAGTACTTAAAAACATCTGTTGTATAAATAAACCTATGAGTAGATACCTAGTTACAGAATTGAATTTATACTGCTTTGGGATAAATATGTTTCATGATGTACGTCACATAGCAAAGGAGTCGATCACTTATTTCCATTTAACAATGCTGCTAGCTTAAGAGAGGAGGTTCACTCCAAACCTAATGAATTCTACCAGAACAATCTCAATCCTAAATGAATATTTTAAGGTCTAAGCAGTAATTCTGAGGATGCAGAGAGAGTTAGTCAAAGATCAGGTTATATACTGGAAGATTACTCGGCTGAAAAGGAATCATGGAGCTGGAATGATGTCCACAGTGAAATGCAGAGTGTGATGAATAATGGAATGCCACATAGAGCAGATAGACTCCAGTTGCAAATGGAAGCAAATGTTAGAGATAAGAGAGATGGAACTCTAAAGGTAGGAGACTTTTGAGGAATATGCTGTGTGGAAATGAAGTTGCATAAGGAGACAGTTCTCACTCTCAGCCATCCCAGAGTCTGTGTCCTGTCTTAGATGAGCTGTTGATGGAAAGTAGAAAGTTTGTGAGTAGAGGCACAGAGGAGTGGGCAGAGTATAATGTCAAAATCAGGGATTCGGGCAAACATCAAGTGACAATAGTTTGGAGATAAAACTATAACATTATTGTGAAGGTGCTTTACAACCATAAAATATTATGTAAAAACTAGAGGCCCGGTACACGGATTCGTACACCGGTGGGGTCCCTGGGCCTGGCCTGCGCCCTCTCGCAATCCGGGATCCCTTGGGGGATGTTGGACTGCCAGTTTTGGCCCGATCCCTGCAGGCCAGGCCAAGGGACCCCACTGGTGCATGAATCCATGCACTGGGCCTCTAGTATGCATATAAGATCTTTGGTTAATCTCTTCCAGCCCTCCCCCCTTCCCTCTGAGATTCATCAGTCTGTTCCATGTTTCCATGCCTGTGTGTTGAGTGTCTGCCCCCTGGTGGTCAGTGCATGTCATAGCTACCGGCTGAACGGTGAAACAGTCAATTGGTCGCTTAGGCATATATATATATGTGTGTGTGTATATATATATTAGTGGATTCTTCTACTACCACTTATGATGATAATAGTAGCAAGAAAGAATAAAGCAAGGATTTTAAAGGATAGCCCAGCTGGCGTGGTTCAGTGGTTGAGCATCAACCTATGAACCAGAAGGTCACGGTTTGATTCCAGGTCAGGGCACATGCCTGGGTTGCTGGTTCTATCAATAATGTGGGGCGTGCAGGAGGAAGCCAATCAATGATTCTCTCTCATCATTAATGTTTCTATGACTCGCTCCCTCTCCCTTCCTATCTGAAATAAATAAAAATATATTCAAAAAAGAATTTTAAAGAATAATATAAATGTTAAAACAAGTTTTTAAAATTGTAGTGATTAGGATTGGTTTCCTTACAGGATGAAGACAGTAATCTGGGTGTAATAAGCAACCCATGACCAATGCCAAGGGCAGGTACTGTACAGTCAGAATAGCCCCTGACCCTTTCCGCTAGGATTGGCCTATATACAGCTAGCTTTATCAGCTTACGTCTACAACTGCTACTGGATGGTTTAGTATGAACTAGCTTCTCTTTAGTCATTGCCTATTTCATTTATCAGTTCGTGATATGGAGCTGGGACTTAAGGCCAAAGAAATACACCTTGGGATTGAAATAATAAACAACAGTTGGATATTTTTCTGATTGGAAACATTACTTGGACGGTATTTTTGTACTGAATTTTGCAAATGAAAGTGGTGACACCCTCCTCCCCACAGAGAGCTTTTAATCATTGATTACTAGCCATGCTTGAAAAATTCTGAAGTTTTGAACACTGCTAGCAAATCAAACCAGAGTAAACAGAAAAGTCAACATTCAAGGCTTGAAAATTTTAAGAGAGTAAGATAGTTCATGATCATGATGTAGTTATGTACCATGAAGGTGGGCTTTGGAAGCCTGGCAGTGCCCAAGGAGAAAAAGGAAGAGAGAGAAGAAATGAGAAAATGTCAAGTGATAAAGAAAGAAACAGGTGAATTAAGAGCAACATCCTCCTAGTGAAACCAGAAAGGGCTCTTCAAGAAGAGCTTGGGCCAGGCCGGTGTGGTTCAGTGGTTGTGTCGACCTATGAACCAGGAGGTCACGGTTCGATTCCTGGTCAGGGCACATGCCTGGTTGCAGGCTCGATCCTTGGTGTGGGGCATGCAGGAGGCAGCCAATCAATGATTCTCTCTCATCATTGATGTTTTGATTTCTCTCTCCCTCTCCCTCCCTCTCTGAAATCAAGTAAGAGCTTAGGAGTGAGCAGGACATTTAGTCAAAGGAAACTGGAAGAGCTGGGCGTTGGGCCGATGAACAGATCTGGACAGGCATTCAGGACAGCTGGAGTGTCTGGGTGGACACAGCCCTTCAGCTTCAGTCAAGATGGGCCATTGGCATTGCCTGAGCCAGGGACATGCGGGGTCAGAAGCCAGAAACAAGAATTGCCAGCCTCTTGATATTTGTGTTGATTAAACTTGTTTAATTCTGTGCCCATTGTGCTTGCCAATTTAAGGGAAATCTTTTCATATTGTGTTAAAGGCAAAACAGTAAATATATTTCAAAATTTTCGTCCTGCTCAGCCCAAACAGACATAGGAGGGACTCCCAGTTTTGCCACTTAACTGCTGGGTTACTGGGATAAATTATTTTACTTCTCTGAGTTTCAGGTTTTGCTTCTCTATGCAAGGAAGGCACTCCACTTAATTGGGTTGTTGTGAGGATTAAATGCAATAATTGTGGCTATATAATATTGGCATATAGGGGTCTTTATTTTATTTATTTTTATTGGTTTCAGAGAGGAAGGGAGAGGGAGAGAGAGAAATGTCAATGATGAGAGAGAATCATTGATCAGCTGCCTCCTGCACACCGCACACTGGGGATGGAGCCTGCAACCTGGGCATGTGCCCTGACCAGGTATCAAACCGTGACCTCCTGGTTCACAGGTCAACACTCAACCACTGAGCCACACTGGCTGGGCAGCATATAGGGTTCTTTAAAAATATAATGTTCTTCCTTTCATGTCTATCCTCAAGGCACATGGTCCAAATTAAAAATTAATAGCCAATACTTATTGAGTTTCCCCTACTGTTCTAAGTGCTTCCCTTGTAGTACCTCCTTAATCTGCAATGCAGCTCAATAGGGCAGATACTATTTCCATTAACATTTTTCAGAGAAGGAAACTGAGGCACAGAGAGGCTTAAAAGCAACTTGGCTAAGATCTCAGAGCTAGGAAATCACAGAGCCAGGATGCAAACCCACAAATGCAGGCAAGCTCCCAAGGTGCCCCTCACCACTGCCCTGTAATGCCTCTCCCACCCACAACAGTATTGATTACATGAATTCGCACAGGGTTGTGAACACCAGAGGTGGTGACACGGCAATGCACACAGGACCTATTTTCCTAGCCCTCACAGATTAGGTTTGGAAGAAGAATAGTCTGATTTCAAGTCCTGGCCCCTCTACTACTAGCGATGTCACTATGAACGATTATACCTGCTCACCAAAGGTGGTGTGAAATGACCTCTGTAATATGCCTGACACATAGCAACCATTCCAGAATGTAGTTGCTGCTATTATTATGCTTTGGGTTTATTTTTTAAAAACCTGCTGCTTATAGTTTGTTTTTTTTTAAAAAAGTAATTCTCTCTTACTGTTTGGCTATAAGCAGTCACTTTAGCTTTAATAGTCTCTCATTAACTACTTTAAATTTGCTACTTTTAATAGGAGATAATGAATTAGAATTGGTAGTTAATAGAGAGAAATGATCCATAAAAATCAGATGGAAATCCAAAACAGGCAAGTATGAAGTTGGGATTTGCAAAAGCATACACATAAAATTGCCTAGATATAAGGATAAAAACAGAACATTTTAGGTCATAATGTTCCCATTGTTTACAAAAGAAAAAATAAATACGACAAGTGCTGGAGAGGATGTGGAGAGAAAGGAACACTCGTGCACTGCTGGTGGGAATGCAGACTGGTGCAGCCACTATGGAAGACAGTATGGAGTTTCCTCAAAAAGTTAAAAATTGAACTCCCATTTGACCCTGTGATCCCACTTTTAGGAATATATCCCAAGAAACCAGAAACACCAATCAGAAAGGATATATGCACCCCTATGTTCATAGCAGCACAATTCACAATAGCTAAGATCTGGAAACAGCCTAAGTGCCCATCAGTAGATGAATGGATTAGAAAACTATGGTACATCTACACGATGGAATACTATGCTGCTGTAAAAAAGAAGGATCTCTTACCATTTGCAACAGCATGGATGGAACTGGAGAGCATTATGCTAAGTGAAATAAGCCAGTCAATGAAGGAAAAATACCACATGATCTCACTCATTTATGGATAATAAAGACCATTATAAACTTATGAACAAAAATAGATACAAAGGCAGAGCTGCCTCGAACAGACTGTCAAACTACAGCGGGAAGGCCCTGGAGGGTTGAGGGGCAGGAGGGGGCGGGGTAAGAGATAAACCGAAGGACTTGTATGCACGCATATAAGCATAACCAATGGACATAAGACACTGGGGGGTAGGGGAGGCCAGGGGATTGTCAAGGGTGGGGGAAAAAAAGGAGACATATGTAATACTCTTTGTAATACTTTAAGCAATAAAAAAAATAAAAATAAAATAAAATAAAATAGTGCTATCGTTTGACAGGAAAACAGCGAGAAATAACCCTTTTTCTACATGTGCCATTGAGTAAGTTCCTGTTAAGACTACTTTACCACGTGATCCAGCAATCTCACTTCTGGGTATTTCTCCAAAGAAAATGATGTCACCATCTAGAAGAGAGAGCTTCATCCCCATGTTCATTGAAGCGTTATTTACAATAGCCAAGGCATAGAAGCAACCTAGGTGTCCATCCAAAGATGAACGGATAAAGAAAAAATATATAATGGAATACTAGCCAGCCATGAAAAGGAAGGAAATCCTACTATTTGCAACAACATGGATGAACTTTGAGGGCAAAGTCAGACAAAGAAAAACAAATACTGTAGGATTTAATTAATCCGTGGACTCATGTGGAATCAAGTGAACTCAGTGAACTCATAGAAATAGACAGTAGTTCAGTGGTTGCTGGAGGCAGGAAATAAATGAAGGTGGTCAAAGGTACAAATTTTCAGTTGTTAGATGAATACGTTATGGGGCTCTAAAGCAAAGCAAGGTGACTATACTTAATACTGTACTGTATACTTGAAAGTCACTAAGAAAGTAGATCTTAAAAGTTCTCATCACACATGCAATAAAAGGTAATAATGTGAGGTAATGGGGATGTTAACTAACCTTATTTTGGTAATCACTTTGCAATATATACGTATAGCAAAGCATCACATTGTACACTTTAAACTCATAGAATGTTATATATCAATTATATCTCAGTAAAGCTGCAGAAAAAAGACCAGATGTATGGACACTGAAAATTTAGATACTCTCCATTAAAAAAAGACTACTTTAAAAAGTGATCTACACATATTATAAACCAAAAGTAAACCTAAAAATAGTAATTAAAGGGTTAAAAAGATAACTAAAAAAATGTAAAGGTCTTGATTCCCTTAGCCTGGACAATATGTTACAAAAGAGACATTTATGGCTCACCAAATACTCATGTGTTCCTTCTATTTCCTATCAGGCAGGGCCCCTGTGGCTTGTTCTGGTCAATAAACTATGAGTGGATGAGTCAGTATGCAATCCTCTCTAATTTCTTGCCATGGCTATCAAAGAACTCATTCCCTATGGTGCAGTTACAACAATGTTGTGGCAACTCTATTATCCTGGGTACTGAGTGACTACATGGAGCAGACCCCATTTGATGTGTAGTGTAGGTGAGAAATAAACTTTTGTTGTGTCAAGCCAATTTAAGAATTGTTTATCATGGCATCATAGTTTGTCTTAGGGTGATTAATGCTCCAAATAAGTAATTCTTTTAAAATATATTTTTATTGATTTCAGAGAGGAGGGGAGAGGGAGAGAGAGATAGAAACATCAATGATGAAAGAGAATCATTGATCAGCTGCCAACTGCACACCATACACCGGGGATTGAGCCCACAACCTGGGCAAGTGCCCTGACCGGGAATCAAACAGTGACCTCCTGGTTCATAGGTCAACACTCAACCACTGGGCCACACCGGCCGGACCCAAATATGTAATTTTATACAGCACTCTACAGTTTATATAGGTATTTCAAATGCAAGATCTTTTTAGGCTGACACAGTGTCTATAGAACATTCTATTTATTGGTCCAAAGAGCATAAAATTAGAAGCTATATTGTCTTAGATTGAAACAATCAAGACTTATATTAGAAAATTTCCCTTAAGACGAGGGTTTGTTAAAGAGAAACCATGTGCAAAGGGTAGTTAGGGAGGATTTATGAATCGATGGGAAGGAAGGGTTGAATTAGAAGAGATGACTCAGGTAACTTCTAA
Organism: Myotis lucifugus; assembly: GCF_000147115.1. NCBI lineage: Eukaryota > Metazoa > Chordata > Mammalia > Chiroptera > Vespertilionidae > Myotis > Myotis lucifugus. The sequence continues at coordinate 1,113,093 of NW_005871284.1, read as the reverse complement.
CTCTTGAGTTACCACCAAAGGGGGTGTGGGATGCCTGTTCCCGAGAGATCTGCAATACTTGGTCTCACAAGAGTATTATGAGATTTATTAGTGATTGCATGTGGGCTTCCATTATGGTTTTTTATAACTTTTTCTTACTTTAAAGATGGGCCAGACCTCAGGAGAGAAATTAGGTGGGCTCCATACAGTTGAGTTGAATTTAAATTAAAAGGTAGATCTGCCACTTCCTGCACCATAGTAACTGATGAAATTCATGATGCTTTTATCAGGGCTGAGGAACCTTTTTTTTTCTTTTTGCCAAGGGCCATTTGGATATTTACAACATCATTCACTTAACATAATTCACTTAATAGAAATTTATGTTGCTATGAATAAAGCTCCTAGATTTATTGAATTTCGAGTTCCACTTGCAGTTGCCTTGTCAGGGCCAGACCAGATGATTTCCCGGGCCTTATTATGGCCCACGGGCTGGACATTCCCCACCCCTGCTGGACAGTGATGGTGTTGAATTTCTCAGTGCTTCATGCTATACAGGTATTTAGGCAAATTCTTTTATTGAGGTATATTGGATAAAGGCTCATGCTGACTATAGGCATTCTCATAGAAATGAAGTATATTTACATTATCTCAGAGCAAGAAAACTTGAGAAGAAATAAATCTAATTATTTATAGAACAGTCACTGTCTCTGCTCTGAGCCCTCCATTTCTCAAATGCAAGTGGCAGTGTGGGGTAAGTTTCCTCCAGCTCTAGGGTTCAGAAAGGAGTAAAGCATTGTTACATTTGGTTTTCAACTACCAGTGAAAGTATTAGGTGCTGTTGTGCCAGACAGTGTATTGAGTGTTTTATGTACCTATCTCTGACAATTCTCAAAATCCTATTGTGTAAGGTCTATTATCATTCACATTTTTTAGATGAGAAAGCTGAGGACAAGTGTTGATAGCCTACGATTTCCAGGTATTAGGTGTGATGAACAGGGCGTCTTTCTACTTTTCCCCACCTTTTAGGATCCAAATTCATGAATTCATTCAGGATCCAAATTCAATTTTAAATTATGTAGTTTACTTAATGTTGCTGCATAGGCAGCTCTGTCATTACAATGAAATTGAACTATTCAGTCTGATTTGTTGTGGCTCTTCTTCCAAAATCAAGTTACTCTGCAGGGAACTAGGAAGTGTTATTACTAATGTGGTCTAAGGTCGACCTCCTGCAACTTGAAGCTCACATTTTCCAGGCTTTATCTGATTCCTCTGCATCTTGGAGGCACTGTCTAACTGAAATATAAGTGCCCATCAATACATAAAACACCACTGACAGCAGAACAGAAGAACCTAACAACAATAAAAAAAAATGACAGAGTTCCAAAAAGCAAACAGAAGTCTGCCATTATCAGTTTGTTGGCCTTCAGTCTCATAGCTATGACCTTGATAAGATAGAGATGATGCTGCAATAAGCACATTATAAGATAATATATTGAAATGTTATTCAGGTGAAAAACAATTTTCGGGTATTAAGATGGGAATTTTATGAAATCTTAAAATGCATTTATTCCTTTGTTTTGCATATCAGCAAGAACATGATCTGATACACAAAGTCTAGCAGCACAACACCTCTCTTATGTAAACTCTATAATTATCTTAAACTATTAAACAAAGTAAAAAATATGCAGAATAGCAACAAGATTTAAGGGAAGTGTGACTATGGCTCATTGGTTACCATATCAATCACCAATTATTTTGATGATCTGATATGAGTGGAGGATGTCCCTTTCCCTCTCCACCTTTCCCTTAAAGTCAACGTAAAAAAAATAATATTCCTTCTATTACATGACTTTCCCTTGTATTCTCTTTCCCAGTTAATGGCACTATCATTTACCCAATTGCCCAAGCTAGGAACCTCAGGTTTACCCTTGACCTCTTCCTTTCCTTCCAATCTAATATGCTATTAGTGTTGAATCTAATTAAAAATGTCCTCCAATCTTCCTCACCCATCCCCATGGCCTCTGCATTAATCCAGGTTCTTTTTTAATGATCTCAGCTACCTATAATCTATGCTATTGCCTTAGGGTAATTTCTAAATCACCAATATGATTACATCACTCCTCTGCTCAAACTCCTCACTGTTTATATAATTATTTAACTTGACATTCAAGATCCTTTAGATCCAACCTTTCTTTTACAAAAAAAAAAATCTCTTCAGCCTACGGTTTCCATGTTTTAATCGTACTATGTTCTTTGTTCCCCAAATACCATTTACTTGTCCACATTTTGTTTATGTTGCTCTGCTGTCTAGAATGACCTTCCTTCTTGCTCTGTTCCAGTTATTCTCTCAATTCTATTTCAAATGTTTCTTTTTCTGAGAATACCTCTGAGAATGGACCTACTCTAAAATTAATTGCTCTCCTTTTTGAACTCCCACAGCTCTTAGTTTTTATTAATCAGGTTTTATGGAAGCTTATTATGAATATACCTGTTTCCTCTGCTGAGATAGTGAAACAATTCCATGATAATGGAAAGAGAGCCGAGTTTGAGGAATCAGTAAACTTGGAGTTAATTCTATTTCAGTCATTTCCTAGGCTCAACAGTCACAGTTATTAAATGTGAATGGACAAATCCCTACCTCAGAAGATGAAATAATGATTAAATTAGGCAACAGAAGTGAGAGCATTATACATGTCACATATTGGATAGTAGGATTGTGAGCTCTCAGAGTGGGAAACATGCCCAGTTCACTTCTGTGCCTCCCCTCCACCAGCACACAGTATGTGCTTATTAATATTTGCTGAAGAAAATAAGATAAAAAATCTCCTCCTCCATCCAGGAGACTGATAAGAGTAAAAATAAATTCTGCACTTGCACAGAATATTTGACCTTTAAAAGCACCGACATTTCTTATGCTTGACAAAGGCAAGTGTTATGTATTCCTTTTGCATCTGAAGAGACTGAGGCACAGAGGAATGGAATAGGCTGTCCATTCTCCCAGAGTAAGCCCCGGCCTGAGCCAGGCTAGGGCCACGGTCTGATGCTCCTTTTTTGAGTCTATAGGACTAGATTATCTGCCATGATTTGATATTTGCTCCAGGGTGAGAACTAATTTACATCTCAACCATTTCAGAGAATATGTGTTTTGCATGGGCAAGATGGTGCAGGTTTCATTCTGCACTTCTGAGAAGGCAAAAAAAAATCAGATATACTATGATTGCAACAATTTTCTCAGCTCCACACATGTACTGTCTGTTTTCCTTGGCTTTCCTTCCAGAGGAGCCATCGTCTTCTACTTAGTCTCATGCAAAACATCTCAGAAGCTCCTGAGCACTACGTTAAAGAAATGGACAGTAAATCCAAGTACATGTTTGAGTTGTATGATCGCTTCTCATTTCAATCAGAATGTGACTGCTCCGTGAATAAGATCAGGCTCGTGACAGTGCAGCAGAAAAAGCCTGGGCTTTGAAATCAAGATGACCCTAACACGTCTAGCTGTGTACCCCTGTAACATGTACATCCCATGTCCAAGCTTTAGATTGCTTGTCTGAATTTAGGTTGAATAGTACTTTCCCAACAGGGTAATTTTGAGATTTCATTGAGGCAATATACCTACTATACACACAATAAATGTTAAGATCCTTATATATATTAAAACTCATTTATTAGACTCCCTGGAGCATAAAACATTAAACATAAATGAATTATTCAGATAGAATGCTTTCTACAATAGATTTAATACCTCCCTGCTTTAGCAAACAGCATACACTAAACATAATTTAAACCCCCCTGAAGACTCCTGACTCTCACTGAGCATATTTATGGCGCTGTGCATAAGGCAGTGATGTGTTCAAGGCTCCCGACACCCATGCGGCCATCAGCCCTGCCCTAAATCCGCCACACATTCTAATCCTGTTGTGCTATCTCTGTGGACTGGTTTGTATCTGCCCCATCTTCTCCAGTTCCACCACTTTGGCCTTAGCTAGGGCCTCATGATTTCTAGCTTGGATTACTACCAGAGCCCAACTGGTTTCTCTATTTCCAGTCTCATCAAGCCCACGTCCTTCCTTTGCACTCAGCAAGAATAATTTTCTAAAAGCAAATCTGATCACTTTACTTGCTTGTTTCAAACTCAAAACAAAACAAACCAATCAAAAAACCTCCTCAAACCATATTCCAGTGGCTCTCCTTGGATTATAGCCTAAAGTCCAAATTCAGCATGGTACATACTCAGATACCTCTGTGAGCTGGCCTATCACCCTTCTAGCTGCACCCACTTCTCCTGCCGAAGCCTTCACCGCCTAAGCTGCAGTCAAGTTGACCGGGTCTTGTTTGGTAGATTTCTGAGGACACTGGGCCTTTTCACATCTTCTTGTTTTTGCTCATGTTGTTCCCTGATTGGAAAACTAACACCTCTGTCCCTAAGCCTGGTTGTCTGATAAACACTTGCCAATCTTTCAAAAGACACTTAAAGGTTTTAGGAAACCTGTCTTATCCCTCCTTCCCCAATTCTCTGACTAGAAGGGACCACTTAGGTCAGTGATGGCGAACCTATGACACACGTGTCAGAGGTGACACGAGAACTCATTTTTTTGGTTGATTTTTCTTTGTTAAATGGCATTTAAATACATAAAATAAATATCAAAAATATAAGTCTTTGTTTTACTATGGTTGCAAATATCAAAAAATTTCTATATGTGACACGGCACCAGAGTTAGGTTAGGGTTTGTCCCTTCTTCCCCAATTCTCTGACTAGAAGAAGGGACCACTTAGGTCTTCCTTTGGGACAACATAGGGCCCTAGATAGATATGTAACACCACAATATTGTGGGATTAGCAGTATACCTCTCACCCCCATAGACTCTGTGCTTCTTGAGGACATGAGGTTGTGTCATTTATCAAGCCCAGAGTAGGTTCTCTACAACCGCTGGATGAGTATCTTTGAGTCGTACTTGTTTTTGTCTTTCCCTCATTCAGGTTAATTTTTTAGCTGATTTCCCTTCCAGCTCCTCACATCATTCTACTTATAATATTCAGTGAGTCAAAAACCAATATTAGCAACTTGGAAGAACGAAACTAATGCTAAATAGGTTTTGCATGAGGGATGATAGAGGTCTATTTGAGGCAAATCTTTGAGTTTGTAAAGTTCATGCTCCTATTGACATTATTTTGGCTGTCAGCAGTTCTTAGTGCTGCTCTCCAGAGGCTGACAGACAAATTACCCACAGATAAGTGGAGTGTAACATGATGGTGACTGCCACTTATTAAACCCTTCTCTAGTGTGCCAGGTTCTGGGTCAGAAACTGAGGATATAAGGCGCCTGGTCAGCAGCTATTTAAGAGACTCCTGTGGATTACTTATACATTTAAATATCATGACATAGAGATTATTAACATACCCACGCTCTATTTTTTTTAAAGACGAGTTCACACAGCTAGTTATGTGCAGGGACAAGAAGTATGATACTCAAACCCAGGTCTGTCTGAGTCCACCTGTGCTCTTCAGTGGAATATCTCCCCTATCTATCAGAGCCAACCTCTGGTGATAAGAATGCAATGTTTCTCTTGGGAAAGTTTCTACATTTCGTTTCCTTCTATCACACCTTAACTTTTCATTCCTGAATGTGTAAAATTATATTGCAAAGTTAGGTAGCCCGAAGCTCATGGAACTTTCAGAAAACTTGTTCTGATGCTATGACCTACTACAGTAGCTGCACAGGGATGATTAAGGCAGACAGGAGGAGAGGGAGGGTAGAGTCTGAATGTCAAAAACCATTCACGTTCTCAGTTCAGAAAGCACGTGGCCTGCCAGTAGAGAAGTGTGGACTGGGGCGTGTGTCCTGAGGCTCTTTACTGCCCACTGACCCACCCCACAGGTAATCACTACCTCTGGGAAAAAACCCCACCTTTCCAAAAGTCCAAGCACAAGTTTGATCACCTTGGAAGGTAGAGGTGGGAACTGTTAGATTGGGCCTCTCAAATATGGTCTGTAGCAGAGAGGGCAAACAGACTGCCTCATGGGCCAAGGCAGACAGCATTATAGTGGCTCTTAGAAGGGTTCTGAAGTTGTTTTCAGCCTCAGGTGGAGAAATGCTGGGAATAATGAACAGTGTTTGTTCTGAGATTGAGAGAAACATATCCTGAATGTGCTATCCGTGGTAGAAGTTTCAATTGTCATTAATATAAGCCAGTTGTGATGGTACTTGTTTTAGAAGTCTGTTCTAGTTCCTGAACTCAGCTGAGAGCTTGCAATGATAGAGTAAGATACAATCTATTGTATCTGTAGGGTCTGACACATAGTAAGTGCTCAATAAATGTTTCTTGAAGGAACGAATGCAAAATTATCCAGCTTTATATTGGAAGAATAGAGTTTCCCCCCTCCTAATAATATGAGAAGCAGGCCCATTGGGGTCACTTTGTGAAGGGCCCTGAATGCCATGATAAGGAGTTTAGGGCATTGCACTACCTGAGCCAACAGTTCCCAAACTTACCTGAATTCTCTAAGGTACTACATTACATAAATAGAATCTCCGGCCCTACCTTGTCATTTGATAAGCTTGGTGTATAGTCAAGGATTCTCTGGGGGGTTTTTTGTTTTGTTTGTTTTAATCATTTGCTAGCTTCCCAGCCTACTTGTATGATCAGTCTGATTTGGAACTACAGGTAATATGGTGCCACTGAAGTCCTTATAGAGAGGAACAACTTACTCTGAACAGAGGTCTTTGTTTCCAGTGCCCAAGCTCTGAGTCCTGTTTGCCCATTGAGACTAGGCCTGTACCTGCCTTTTGTGTGACCCTGGACCTGCAGACCTTCTCCTAGTGAGTCAGATTCCAATCTCAAAGAGCTCGACTACAGTGCCCCATCTCAGGAAGAAAGATGAAGATTGAGCACAACTTTTGCAAAACAGCTGGGAGATTTATATGCTGCAGTGGGAATAAATCATGGACAGAGGAAATTAATGAACAACATGTTTCTGGATTTCAAATATCATTTCTGCAAATGAATGAGTCTTTCTGCTTTCCCATTTCAATTAGTCTTCTTATGAACTCTCCCTAGCATTTTTCATTACAGCCAATTATTTAACATGTTCCAGTATGAAAATCTGGTCATTACAAAAAACATAATTGATTTGACCCATGTTCTGACACAACGCTTTGCAAAATATATGTGCCTTCATACTGATTAGTCTCCTGGGCCATTGTTTTTCAGTAAAGCATAGCACCATGTTGGCCACGGACAGCGAACTAATATTATGAAAATATGAGCTCCTTATTCTTGTGGAAAGTTACAACAAGGAAAGGAGGAATGAATGGATGTCTCACAAAGGCACCATTTGTCCTAAGACTTGGACAAGAATCTGTGTATCGCTAACACTGCCTCTCTGCAGGGGAAAAAGCTCAGCCAAGAGAAGGAACAGGGCAGAGTGGAGAGAGCTGGATCTGAGCTGGAGAGACTGAATCTCAGTTTCTGGCCAGTCACTTGCCACTTAAATTCCTCCACTGTTCTAATTCACAGTGCTCTTCTCTGTAAATTGGGGCACATCATTACCTACCTTACAGTGCTATTGTGAGGAACAGCAAAATGAAGACACTCCCTGAAATATATTCAGTGTTCAGTCAATAGTGGTAAGGATGCCATACTGCTGACCGAGCTACAAAATCAGTTTGCCATTCTTTTGTTCCAATTTTGTTTACTTATATGTTTTAATTATGTTTACTTAAGCATAATTCAATCTCATTAATTAAAAAGATCAAGACAATATTGTCATATTTTAAGGACCATTTGTATGCAGCCAATCTACGCCCATTCTCTGCTCTTTTTTTTAGTGGATAAAAACCAGTGTGTGTGTTTGAGAGAGAGAGAGAGCCAGTGCGTGTGTGTTTGAGAGAGAGACACACACACACATATTATCACTCATTCAAGAAATCCTCTGTAGAGTTTAAAGAGAAAATAATATCTCTCTGTAGAGTTTAAAGAGAAAAATAAAATGACTATTATACATATGTCACTGAGGCAAACAAAGAATATTAACAACTTAGAAATTCTCTGGATGTCCTTCTTAATAATAGCATGTCCCTTCTACCCACATTCCTTTCATAAGCAACTCTCCTGAATTTAGGGCAAATCATCTCCTAATTTATCTTTAGAGTGTTATCACATATATGTGTATCCCTGAATAATATATGGAGTAGGTATATGGATATGGAATCAAACTATATACAGGGTGTCCCCAAAAAATGAATACATACTTTAACCAGTGATAGCTCAATTTTTTAAAAAAAATATTATTATTAATTTCAGAGAGGAAGAGAGAGGGAGAGAGAGATAGAAGCATCAATGTTGGGAGAATCATTAATTGGCTGCCTCCTGCATGCCCCACACTGGGAACTGAGCCTGCAACCTGGGTATATGCCCTGACCAGGAATTGATCTGTGATCTCCTGATTCTTAGGTTGATGCTTAAACACTGAGCTGTGCCAGCCAGGCTGACAGCTCACAGCACCATGCTGGCCATGGATGGTGAACTAATATTATGAAAATTTGAAATGAAATGTATTTTAATAAACACCACCTTTATACATTTTTGGGGGACACCCTATATATTTTCCTATAACTTGCTTCTTGGAGCCCATATTATATTTTATGGCTCATCCATGTTATGTATGTAGCAGCTATTCATTAATACTTATAGCTATGTTTATTATGTGACTACAACAATTAGTATATCCATCTTACTGCTGGCCATTGGATTATCTTTAAATTTTATTAACTCTATTGGTATAAGTATCCTTATACATATACCCTATGTATATGTACATGACTTTCCTTAATGCATATACCTAACAAATGAGTTGCTAAGTTTCAACTTTACTAAATAATGTTAAACTGTTTTCCAAAGAAGCGGTTCCACTGATACAGAGGATGAGCATTCCAATAATTCTGTATCTTATCGAACACTTGGAATTGACTAGACTTAATTTTCCAATTTGGTGAATGCAAAATAGTGTTTTATTGCAGTTTAATTTGCATTTTCTTGATTATTAATGGGTAAATATCTTTTCATATGAAAAGTCATTTGTGTTTTCTCTGCTTTTAAAAAATATATTTTTTTATTGATTTTTTTTACAGAGAGGAAGGGAGAGGGATAGAGAGTTAAAAACATCGGTGAGAGAGAAACATAGATCAGCTGCCTCCTGCATACCCCCTACTGGGGATGTGCCCGCAACCAAGGTACATGCCCTTGAACGGAATCGAACCCGGGACCCTTCAGTCCGCAGGCTGATGCTCTATCCACTGAGCCAAACCGGTTAGGGCATCTGCTTTTTTATTTATTTATAAAACAGAGTTGCCTGTTTTCTATAGGGCTGTTTAAACCTTTCTCATTGCTTTATGGCTGTCCCCCTTTATCTGAAATTTTGCTTTTTGTGGTTTCAGTGACCTGCAGTCAACTGCAGTCTGAAAATATTAAGTGGAAAATTCCAGAGATAAACAATTCATAAGTTTTCAGTTGCACACCATTCTAGATAGCATGATGAAATCTCACACTGCTCAGCTCTGTCCTTCCCAGGACATGAATCATCCCTTTGTCACTGAGTAGCTGCCTTGGTTATCAGACTGACTATCTGGGCAGCACAGGGCTTGTGTTCAAGTAACCCTTATTTTACTTAATAATGGCTTTAAAGCAAGAGTAGCAATGCTGGCCATTCAGATATGCCAAAGAGAAGCTGCAAAATGCTTCCTTTAAGTGGAAAGGTATGTATGTATAGGAAAAAACATAGTATATAAAGAATTCAGAACTATCTGTGGTTTGGGGGTCTTGGAACGTATTTCCTGCAGGTAAGGGGGGACTACTGCAGTTCTTTATATGTGGTAATCTCGATATTAATCTTTTATTTGCTATACTCATTGCAAATCTCTGTTCCGTTCTATTTTCAATTCATATAACATTTCACCACAGAGAAGTCATGTATAGGATTCAAAGGTTTTCATTTCTCTAAAACTGCTTATATCAGTAGTTATAAATATAGACAGATTTCCGAATAAATAATTCAGTAGAGTGGTTTAGCAGAAATATATTCATGAATATCTTTGCTCAAGCTTGCAGAAAGTACTCAAAGAGTTTATTAAACTAAACTAAACTAAATTAAAAACACAAAGGTGGCACGGTGTTGAGAAAGGCTTGCGTGCCAAGACTCCAAATACACTGAACATTCATCTTCCGTAGTTTACTACATTCACGGTAACAACACTGCAAACTGCTTCCTTTACTCATAAGGCATTCCATCTATTTCACGTGCATTTCTCGCTCAGCCAGCAGAGACAAACGTAACCAAGTTTACCACTGAATTTCAAGTGTGGCCTCTGACTAAAACTTTGAGAGTTTTTAATACACTTGTCTTGGAGTCATGTTTTTTGTCAACTCGTCTTTGGCTTCTAAGGAACTGAACAAAACACCCTATCGAAAATTTAGAGTTTTTAAGGACAGTGAAACTACTATGTATGATACTATAAAGATGGATGCATATCATTATACATGTGTCCAAATCCATAGGATGTCCAACACCAATGGGGACGATGGAGGTAGAGTGATGATAATGCGTCTGTGTAAGTTCATCAGGTCTAACAAATGTGTCACTCTGGACTGGGAGTTTGATAGTGGAGGAGACTGAACATATATGGGCACAGTGGGTATATGGGAATCTTTGTACATTTGCTTAATTTTGCTGGGAACCTAAAACCACTTTAAAATAAAGTCTATTAAAATTTAAAATAACTGTTTTGAAAAAGTTTTAAAATGCAATGAGAAAAGAGCTTTGTAAGACACACTCAAAAGTGATATTGAACAATGTGGGGGGAAGGCAAGCAAGAATACATACAAGTAAGAGTCCCAACTAGTTTCTAAAGCAATGGCACCAGGGAAATCACCATAGAAAAGACAAAGATGGTAACAGTAACGAGTGATTAATGAGTGCCAGACAACATTCTAAAGAGTTTTACCCAATAAACTCAATTAATCTTCACAAGAACCCTATGGGATAAGAACCCTTATTGCAATCCTTTTAAAGATGAAGTAATGAGACTCAGAGTTTAATGAAGTGTTCAAGGTTCCACAGCCAGCTGAAGGTGGGGTGGCTGCGGGTGTTCTCACCTCCTGTACACCACTCATTTTGTAAAGGAGCGCAGAAGCCAGGCTAGTGAGAGGATCACAGAACTGTGTGCGGGTAGGTAATGAATGCAATAGCACAATTTAAAGTTCAGGATTGCACTACTGTCCGTAAATGTGAGATCTTCATGTTTCTTACATTTTACAGCAGTCAGCATTTTTCTGATATCAAACCATAAAAGGTAGTAATGAAAACATTCACATCAATTTGAGACACAGCATTAACCACCCTAGACTGCCACTAGGACCTGCTTATCTGTGCATTCTACCTCAATTGACTGGGAGCTCCCAGGGGCAGGGGTTCCTCATTTATTGAGTGTCTTTACTACTCTAGAGTCGTCAAGTGCCTCTGTGGTGTTTAACTCATTTCAAGCAAGAACACTGCTGCCATGTGAAAATCTGTTAGCTACCTATATGTACTTAGAAACGTATGCAAACTTGGGATCCACAGAAGATTTAACCTCTTTGTCAAGAACTGATAACTCATAGTCAATAGAGAAATTTAAAGGTAAGAGAATGAACAGAAAGAACAGTTAGCTAACCTATATTCATTTATTTAAATCTGTGGGCACTTTGTTTTACTAAAAGGAGGGGAACATTAGGTGGTGCAGCTAGAAGCTAAAAACGTAACCTTATTAAAGTGCAGCACTGATTAGAGGTACTGAAAGCCTTTAACATCTCCACTAGCATTTCTCATCATCAAAGAGACCAATTTAGCTGCCCTTTAGAAATATCAGCCCATAGTAATCAGTGTCTCTATGGAGTTGAGTTTATCTCCATTTCAAGAAACAGCTACTGCCACTTGAAAACCTAAGTTAGTGTTTGAACCTTATATTCAAAATTCACAGAAGAAACCATTTCGGTTAATATATTCATGAAATATAGTCATGGGCTCTATGCTAATTGTCCCCAGATATCCATTCTTCCCCAATTTCCTTTCAGGAATACAACACCTCCCTCCCACCCACCACCAATTTTAGGAAGGCACACGCAGGTAAAGACTGCATTTTCTACAATTGTTTAGCAATTTATTTAAAAGTATTTGCCTTATAAACCCCAGTGAAATGAGTACCTATTTTCTTTAAAAGACGTGCACAGAAATGTTTATAACAGCTTTATTCATAATGGCCCCAAACTTGGCACAATCCAAATGTCTTTCAACAGAAAACTGAATAAATAAATTGTATAACAGACTACTGAAATACAAAACAATATGAATAACTTAGAAATTGTATGTTGAGCCAAAGAAGCCAGTCATGAAAGAACACAGGTTGCATAGTAACATTTATATGAAATTCAAAAATAGGCTCAACCAGTCCATGATGATAGAGTCTAGAATAGCAGTAATCTTGGGGTGAGGGGGGATGGTGGGGTGAGGCCTAGCATTGACTAGAATGGAGCATAAGGAAACCTGGATGTTGGAAAGTTCTGTATCTTGGTCTGGGTGGTGGCTATGCAGATGTGTACTTTTCTTAAAATTCACTCATCTGTGCATTTTATTGTATTATACCTCAGATTAATAGGTTTGAAGAGGGAAGGAGAGAGGAGGATGAGGAGGAAGAAGACTGACCAACTGCTGGGAGTGCCAATCAATGGGTACAATCTGAAACCCTCTCTGTAGTATCTAAAACCAATGCCAAACAATTTACACTTTTCAAAGCAACCAGTTCTGAAACGATCAAAGCTAAAAGGAGGGATTCATGCTTCTTCCCCAGTCCTGACTTGTTTCTTATTTATTTTTTGGCAGATGTCACTGGAAAGTTAGCTGGAAAGCAAGGAAAGTCAATGGAGGGTTAAGTTCAAATGAGCAGTTCCTCTACCTGGGTATAATCAAATATCAACAATAAACCGAAACTTCCCTAATAATCTGGAAAGAAAATCTGTGCCCTCCCTTGAGTGGCACCAACCTGGGAGTCAGAAACACTCAGGTTTAATGTTTGACTCTGCCTTTGTGGGAACCTGGGTAAGTCCATGGACTCTGGGACTGTTCCCTCATCTTGAGAAGGTACAACAGCACTAGCTCCTGGGTTAAGAATAGTAACTGAGTGAACACACGAGAGGCCTTAGAATGTAAGATGTACTCAAGTTCTAACCACTACTATTCTCTCAGAAAGATGAGATCCACATTTTAAGCAAGTGATTTAGTGCGTACATGTCTGACTTTCACAGTTGGCTGTGTTTTGCCTTGTCTTAAAGGCTTAAAATAGCTACAATATATTCATTACTAAGTGAAACTACTCTTTGATTCACAGCACCTCTGATACCTTCAGTCCAAAGGACAATAGGGCACAGGTGGCAGGCCAGTGGCACTGGCCAACCTCTCCCAGGTAAGCTGGGTACAGGAGGAGGCTGTCTCTCTCCTTCCTCTTTCCTGTGCGTTTATAGTCAAGCTCTTCCTTGCATAGACTTTATGGAACTTTTAAAAAAAGGTTGTGCATGGCTTCTATCTGGCTGAGCAATGGAGTTGATTCAGTAGAGTCCTAGGGCCAACCTGACATCACACTAAACTTCAGACACCACAGCTGATGCTAACACATGAGCTAAAAGCAGAGCTGGTTAGCTCTTTGGTGGTGTGGCAGCCTAATGGGTAAAATGTTTTTCATTTCTATTATTTTAATTAAAAATCTAGCAAACACGGTGGGGTTTCTGTTACACACTCAAGGGTCCCCAATTAGTTCCTTTAACACAACAGACTGTTCACAGAATTGCAGGCAGGAACTATGCACACATTCCCCTTTTAAACCCCACTGCTGTCCAAGGACTTTCTTTCCTGCCAACAAAATGACAGCAAGCAGCCAGCACATTCAAACAGAAGCCCCCTTTTAAAGTACAATATTAGGTGGAACCTTATGAAACACTGACAATTTCATATGGCTTATGAAACATTGACAATTTCATATGGTTCATACTAATATTTTCTTTTTTAAAAAAAAGAAACACACACACACACACAGGAGAGAGAGGGGAGAGAGAGAAATATGGATCTGTGGCCTCCTGTACATGACCTGAGCAGGGATTGAACCTGCAACCTAGGCATGTGCCCTGACCGGGAATCAAACCCCCAACATTTTGTTGCACAGGATGATGCTCCAACCAACTGAGCAACCCAGCCAAGGCCATTCTAATATTTTCATTAAATCATTGGATGAGTTAAATCAGAGATGAAAGTGACTAAAAAGGAGCTGACAAGAATAACAGGATTTCCCCTAGGTCCAACTTCTACCAGGGGCACAAACTGCCTACATCGTAATGAACTTAGAAAATATTCTAAGCCAAGGAATCCCTTACCCCAGCCCTTCTACCTCAACACACAGTCTTTGCAAAGACTTCATGGGCTTCAGAGCCCGAGATAACTATCGCTAGCCTTGCGCCCAGCGTGCCCCAGCAGGGCTCCATATGCCCGTGTCCTCGTGGTCCAACAGGTTTTCTGCTAATGAGAAATCTGGCTCTGTGCTCCCCTCTGCCTCCAAGCACAGCTAGGACAGATGGAGGAACCCTGGGAGTTGGAGGTGGCAGAATTTCGAAATTTCTCATTAGGCTGGCTTGATGTTTATACCCACAACATGCAAAAAATAAAAAATAAAAATAGAAGAATCAGATTTTAGGAAATCATTTAACAACTGATTTTAAACTCGAGAATGAAAAGCCATTTTCCCATTATTGACAACAACATAAAAGCAGGCAAAGATCCTTTGTATGCACACTCCCTTCTCCCATCTCCATCTCCACGCCCAACTCCCATTCTGGAGGTAAAATAAGCTGAAATGTCAAAATCATAAAGTGCAGTTCCTTTCTGTCCCCAAGCAAAGTCCTGCTGTAAAAGTTTGTTTCTAAAGTAGCCATACTGGGGCCCTGTGGTTTTCTCTTCGATTTTCTTTATTAATCCAGAATTACCTCCTCATGTGCTAGAGAATTAGCCTTTCCAGGGAAGAGGCTGCCACATGAATGCAGGCTGGATTCCACTGTGCAGGAAATGTGGTCGAGGTTTAATGCTTGGTGCTTAAACCCACATGCTTGTGCTTTTGGCAAAGCTGGAGGTTATTTCCACATCACCAGATTTTGAGTGTAACCCTAGGGTCGTGACACCCCTCAAATATCATATTTGATCAAAGGATTGGAATAGCATTGTTCAGAGTCTACTCTTCTCACATCCAATCCTTACATGTACAGCAAGTAGCAGGTCTCTAAGATCTGGAACTCTGTACTAGGTAGCTTCCCCCAAACTCCTGGTTAGAACAGAATCCAAGAGTCCATGGATATGACAGGAAGAGCCTTCAGAGATGACTTTGTTTTACATCTAAAAATCTGAGGACCAGATATGGGAGTAATTTGCACCAGGTCATATAGCAACTCTTAGTCTCAACTCAGCAACTCAAACCTAGGTCCTCCACTTCTCCCCAGGCTGCAAGGATCTGTGTCAAGGTAGAAAAAGCAATGTCTCTACCTGTGGGAGTGACTGGAAACAGAACAAAAGGAAAACGTGAAGGTAACTAAGCATTTATAGAGCTCTGCTATTTTCCTGACAAGGAAGCAAACAAAGTAAATAGAGAAAAGAGAACGTTGGGGAATAGCAGTATAGCTACCATCTATAGAACAGTGACAGGATAATGAACCAATGGTAACCATAGTGAAGCACATCCTATCTGCCTAGAAGTATGTCAAGCAACTTAATGCATTCTCATTGAAACCTTACAACTATCCAATGAGATAAAAATAATAACACTTAGTAGCTATCATTCACTGAGCATCTTTTGCATATGGACTAGACACATAAACAGTATCTGGTTTTATTTACATAACATGATTATGTGGTTGTTATCTCATTATAAAGATGGGCAAAATGAGACCCAGCGAGTACAATAACATGTATAAGGTCACATAAGAGGTAAATGGAGGAATCAAATTAAAACCGCAGTCATCTGATCAAAGAATTTAAGCTTTTAATGCATCATTATTCTGGCTCTCAATTGCAGGTTGCTTAAGAAGTAACACAATGCCACCTGGCCAGAGTGGCTCAGTTGGTTGAGAGCTGCCTGCATACCAAACGGTTGCTGCTTCAATTTCCGGTTGGGTACATGTGGAAGGCAAGCTATTGATGTTTCTCTTTCACATTGATGTTTCTCTTTTTCTCTCTCACTCTCACTCTCTCTCTCTCTCTCTCCCCCCCCCCTCTCTCCCCCCACCCCGCCCTTCCTCTCTCTAAGCATGTCTTGGGTGAGCATTTTAAAAAAGGTACACAGAAGCATTGCTGTATTCGCACACCTGGTTTTTAAAATTTTTCTCAAAAATAAATCAGATCTAAAATAAATGTTATTTTACAGAGACTATTTTAATTGTCTGATCTATTTATACTGCAAGCTGTAGTGAATCACAGTTTTGGCATTATACTTAGAACTGCTATTGGATGTGGCCATTAAAGAATTCTGTGTTTTAACATTGGGAAAACAATTCCATAGGCCTTTATGAGTATAAAAAAAACTGGATTTAATATTATGTACATATATATGGGCGGGGGGAGGGGGAGAGAATATGATGGAAGGAAATACTACTGCTTTGCTGCTTCCAGGATCTGTAGGAGACCATGCCATTTAATAGTCTCAGCACTACAATTTAAAAATCAGTAGCCCTGGTAACCAAGCCTATGATTGAAGCATGCTATAAAAAAAAGGAGACACTGTGTGGTGGCTGGTCCTAGACAAACTGACAAGCTTTGTTCTACTCTTCTGAAATTCAAGGTATTATTTACATACACTCAGCTCTAACACTGAATCTCCTCATTAAAGGAGATCCATTTTACACTTATCTGTATGCAAAAATAGAAATATTTGAATAAGACCACGCATATTCTTCATTTGCTAAATTACTGGTTAGTTAAAAAAAAATTGTAGAAATTCACTGAGCAGTACTGAATGGTTTACACTGAAGCACCACTAAGTCTCCTGAGTGGTGCTCATTTGACTCTCCTTCCCTCTGTCCTCCCAGCAGCCAGGGGCTGTGACACTGCTGACAACAGCAACACGGACAATGAAGGACTTATTTCCCAGGGGCAGCGGCAGCTGTCAGGTGATTTAATAGCTATTCAAAGGTCATTGTTTCGGCTTTTCAATTCTTAAGGAGCCAGTCTACCTTTATCTTCTTTGGGGGTGGTGGGGGCAGTGGTTCAAGTGGGAAGGAAATATGTCTTTGGAGGAGGCACAGGTATAAAGGAGATAAATGCCTTTGTATTCCTGACCCTAGCCCACTAGTTCGGGGAAAATGTGCACATTGGACTTAAACCACGGGAGAGGGTTTAAATTTTCATTTGAATCCTCATAGAGAACATAGAATTATGGCAATTTCTTACTGACCCATCCATCTGTCCACCTGTCTCCTCTCAGCTCCGATGGGCAGGCACAGGGCTAGGTGCTTTATATACATACACAGGCACTAGAGCGGAGCAGTAATGACTCAGACCTGGTCTTGAAAATCAGCTCCTCCATGTAGGAGCTGTGGGACTTAGGACAGGTTTCTCAATGCTTGACACTTAGTTTTCTCACTGTAAAAGGGGTAACAATATTGTCTTTTACCTCAGATTTAGTGTGGGGTTAAATGAAATAAAATGCCTAACCAATACCCAGCACCTGAAAAATAGCAGGCATATTACATAGCGTATTTCCTATTTTAGGTCTGAAACTACCGAAGCTCAGAGGAGGCAAAGGACTTGTGCAAGATCTCAGGTCTAGAAAGTGATGAAACCAAGACTACACCCTAGACCAATGATGGCGAACCTTTTGAGCTCGGCGTGTCAGCATTTTGAAAAACCCTAACTTAACTCTGGTGCCGTGTCACATATAGAAATTTCTTGATATTTGCAACCATAGTAAAACAAAGACTTATATTTTTGATATTTATTTTATATATTTAAATGCCATTTAACAAAGAAAAATCAACCAAAAAAATGAGTTCTCGTGAAATCTGGGCATAACAGTCATAGGTTCGCCATCACTGCCTAGACATACAAGCCCCTCACCATAGCACACCTCCTTTTATGAGCTCACAGTCTAAGGGGGAAAACAGTTACCTAAACTTGGAGTTTCCTACAATGAGAGGAGGGGGAGTGGTTGGGCCAGGAAAGGTCTTAGAAGACTTGGTCCCTGAATTGGATTTTGAAAGGCCTTTGAGAACCTTTCAGACAAATTGAAAGAAGGAGACTGCATTGGAATCAAAGAAAGGGCCAGAGCAAAGGGAGGGAGAGATGAAAAAGCTGGTTTCTCCTTGAGACTCAGTCCGGGGTCTGTAGGGGAAGTGGCAGACGGGGATGAGGTGGGCAGCCTGGATCAAGATAATCTCCTTTACCTCCTGATGATTAGGAGCCATGGACAGGAGAAATAAAAGGATGAGCTCAAGAGTTAACATGCCTGGAAGTGAATCGCACTTGAATCTTTTCCATTTCACTTGGAAACAGAACATCTTTCTCAGCAAGCAGGCTCACCTAATGTTTCCATGCCAACTGATTGCTGAGACCTGGGATAGGCTAAGCCCTAAGGAGAGGGGTGCAGATAAAAAGGAGAGGGAAAGGAAAAGCCAGGGTCAGACCAGGGAGTGGGCGGGAAGGGGGAGGGGCAGTGCACTACAGAGTCGGGAGGAGAGAGCAGCAAGAACCAGAAATGCGGGATTAGGTAAACCTAGTTGTACCTGAATTTATTGCAAGCCTGGTGTCAGAGAATTGGTCAGTGTGGGGGAAAACCCACACATCTGGTATCAGAAGTACAGTATTTAGTGAGTTGTGTAAAGGAAACAAAAGTTTTGTCCTTACAGCTCCCCAGGTGATTCTAAGGTGCAGCCAAAGACATTGTGGTCAAGCAAGAAGAGCAAACTAGGAAAACAATCCTGTGTTAGAGACTCTTTGTGGTCCTTCCTAGGAGAGAAAGCCGGTGTGGACTGGTTACAGTGGCAAAGAGCTTGGGGAACATGACATACCCTTGTGGGGGCTCCCCTACTTCAGAGATCCCTCTTAATTAAGACAAACCAGTCTAATTCAATGTAGGGGAGGTGTCTAATTTGGGGAAAAGACCAGATTGATTAGGGGAGGGCCCAGCACAAGCCCACAGAAGGATTGGGAGAGAGATTGGGTCAGTTTGAAAGCTCAAGATAATATTATCAAAGCTTATATTTGCGAGTTCAATGGAAGGACCCCATTTCAACTGGCACACTAGAAACACATGGAATTCTTGCTTAAACTCTGATTTCTAGGGGATATTCATTACAAGGTAAGCATTGTTATATAGGGTCTATAAATCTTCAGAATACCTTATCCTGAAAAGTCCTGATTGCAGCATTTTTACAGGTGAAAGTTAGGGAAGAGGGAAGAGAAGAAAATAGGACATAAGTAATGGGGTCTATTTTGTGGCAGATACTTTTCAAGGCAATTAACACTATTGTTGGATTTAATACTTGTAACAACGTAACAACTCTTTAAAATGAGTATTATTATTCCTATTATCCATTTTGCAGTGGTCGGCAAACTGCGGCTCGGCAAACTGCGGCTCGCGAGCCACATGCGGCTCTTTGGCCCCTTGAGTGTGGCTCTTCTACAAAATACCGGCTCTTCCACAAAATACTGACTTCTGCGCATGGGCCACGAAGTTTCAATCACACTGTACGCGCCCCCACACATGGTATTTTGTGGAATAGCCACACTGAAGGGGCCAAAGAGCCGCATGTGGCTCTCGAACTGTGGTTTGCCAACCACGGCATTAAGGAATGTGATCCCAATTATAATCACTCTCTTCTTTCACCATAGGTTCATTCTGCCTATTTTTGAATGTAACACAGATGGAATCATACTGTGGTAGACAGAATAATGGGCCTCCAAAGATGTCATTGCCCTAATCCCTGAAATCTGTGAATATGTTACTTACACAGCAAAAGGGACTTTTAAATGTGGTTAAGATGAAAGACCTTGAAGTGAGGAGATTATCCTGGATTATCTGGGTGAGTCCAATCTAGTCACTACATTTTTAAATTCCGGAAACCTTTTTTGGGTAGATGAGAGAGATGCAAATGAGGAGTCAATTAGCAGCTTTTAGAATGTGGCAGCCTCTGGAAACCAGGACTGATGCTCAGCTGACAGCCAGCAAGAAAGCAGGGATTTAGTCCTACAATTGTAAGTAACTGAATTTTGCCAACAACCCAAATGAGCAAGAATTGGATTGCACCTTGAACCTCCAGAAAGGAATGCAGCCTGCTGATACATTGATTTTAGTCTGGTAAGACCCTTAATGGACTTCTAACCCACAGAACTGTAATATAATAAATTTGTGTGTTTTTGAACTTTTACTCAATATTATATTTGCAAGATTTTTGCCTGCTGTTGCACATAGCAAGCTGTTCCTTTCTATTGATGTACTAGAGGCCTGGTGCACAAAATTAGTGCATTGGGGGAGGGTGTGTCCCTCAGCCCAGCCTGCACCCTCTCCAATCTGGGACCCCTCGAGGGCTGTCCGACTGTCGACTGGGAGTCGGACATCCCTCTCACAATCCAGGACTGCTGGCTCCCAACCGCTCTCCTGCCTGCCTGCCTGATTGTTCCTAACAACTTCTTCCTGCCAGCCTGATCACCTCCTAACCACTCACCTGCCAGCCTGATGGACACCTAACTGCTCCCCTGCCAGCCTGATCACCCCCAACTGCCCTCCCCTGCAGGCCTGGTTGCCCCCAACTGCCCTCCCCTGCAGCCCTGGTGTCCCCCCCCCCCAACTGCCCTCACCTGCTGGCCCGGTCGCCCCAACTGCCCTCTCCTGCAGGCCTGGTCCCCCCCCAACTGCCTTCCCCTGCTGGCCTGATTGCCCACAACTGCCCTTTCCTGCCGGCCATCTATTGGTGGCCATCTTGTGCCCACATGGGGGCGGCCATCTTGTGTGAGGGCATGATGGTCAATTTGCCTATTACCTCTTTATTATAGGATAATATTCCCTTATGTGAATAAACTACAATGTACCTATTTACCTATTCTATTAATAGACATTTGGTTATTTCCAGGTTTAGGCTATTACCATATAAACAATGCTGCTATGAACATTCTTGCATTTATTTTATTGCACATATATACATATTTCTATTGTGTATATACCTAGAAACAAAGCATAGGGTTAAGATGGTCACCAACAGTAGATACTGACAGTCTTCCAATGTGGTCATATCAAGTTACCTCCCATGGGCAACATATGAGAGTCTTCACATGCTTGCCAACATTTGCAATGAATAGTCTTTTCAATTTTAGCCATTCTGGAGGGTAGGTAGTGACACTGGGATTTAAATTTGCATTTTCCTGATGACCAATGAGATAGCATAATTTCATATGTGAACTGACCATTTACATATCCTCTTTCATAAACTACCTGTTCAAGTGTTTCAATCATTTTTTAAAATTGTCTCCATCTTTTCCTTAATAACTTGTGTCATTTATATATTCTGGTTACACTTTTCCCCTAAGACCTCTGCATTTTAAGTGATTTTCTGTGTTCTGTTTATATTTTTATTCTATTTATGGTATCTTTTGATGAACAGATGTTTTTATGTTGCTGTAGTTTAATATACCAGAATTTTCTTTATGATTAGTGCATTTTGTGCTTATAACATCCTTTTTATATATTCCTGGATTCACTTTGTTGATATTTTATTTTGGATTTTTGATCTTATTAAAAGAGATTGAACTATACATTTCTTTTCTTACAGTGACCATTTCATGTTTTGGTATCAAGGTAAAAAAAGCTAAGAAGGGTTCTCTGTTTTCTAATTTCTGAGTTTGTGTAAGATGCTGGGTGATTGACAAACATTTTTCCACATAAAACCTTTTGAGTTGTATACATATCATCCCCATTTTATAGAGGAGACTGAGGCCCACATGGAGAGGAAATGAATCCAGGTACTTCTGACTCTAAAACCCTGGCTTTTTGCCTATTGCATCATGCTGTGAACTCATGAATGAATGGCTCAGTGAGTTGGTATTCTAGAGGCGTTAGTGTTTCATTCTGTGGCAGTCCCTAATTACTTCCTGCGGAGAAAATGCACTGCCAAAGATGAACCCCCTCCCCCAAAACATACACCTTTACTTTTGGAACCCATCACACATGACCTTTCAAATCTCCTCAATTTCCTACTCCTTACATATTGTCAGATGTTGGAGCAGAGTCTGGATTCAGAATAATATAATTTTATTTTCATCTGTTTTTCTATCCAGCTAGTTTTAACTGAATCCTTGAGGGCATATCTGATCTACCTTTTCACTTTTGACAGCCTCCCGCATAGTATTTTGTAATTAATACTAAGAAAAACCGAAGCCCATATCCTTTCCACTACACCCTGTTTGCGCAGGTTAGTCAGAAGGCCTTGTAATCTTTCCATCTTGTATGCAGTGGCCCACAGCAGGAAACCTCATGCCTCTTTGCTGAGAATGCTTGTTTGACCAAGGGTGTGACCCTATGGTTGAAATTTGAGCCATCATAACTCTATGTCACGGATCCACTCACTGACTATCTTTAAGGTCCTTTATTACTATCTTTAAGGTCCTTTATTATTGAGGGAGATGCATCCTACATGAAATGACTATATTTTCTAGCACAAAACTCACAGGACTTTCTATAACAATTATAAGTACTGATAGGACTGAGGGAGCATGCATGAAGTGAGGCACATCCAAAAAAATGTGGTATTTCCAGAAAACCTAGACACGAGGTTAATAGCAGGGATTTGGCATCAGACAGAACTGAGATACATTTGTTTTCCTTTGCTGTGTGACTTTGGGCAACAATATAAGCTATCTAACTTTGGTTTCACTACCTGCAAAATGGGGATAATAATTACACTCCTTGCAAATATGACGAAATTTGAATTCTCATCACCATCTACTTGTCCTTAGGATACCTGAATCCATTACGTAATCAAGGACTCATTTAGTGTGTTGTGGAGGTGGGCGTACTATGGGGGCATCCATTTATGAGGGAAGGGGCAGGAACAGGGAATTTTAGGAACAGAGAGAAATGTCATCATCTCAGAAAGAGCCAACAATGGAGTTCATTCAATGTGGGGAAATTTTCCACTAACCTGACTTCACAGCATCCAGAAGCACACAGACCCTTTCTTGATGACTACATAATTCAGAGCCCTTCTTTTAAAAATATGTACTTTTATTGATTTCAGAGAGGAAGGGAGAGGGAGAGAGATATAGAAACATTAATGATGAGAGAGAATCATTGATTGGCTGCCTCCAGCACGCACCCCACTGGGGATTAAGCCCGCAACCCTGCCATGTGCCCTGACCACTGATCAATACCAGCTGGGTCTCAGAGCCCTTCTTAACAGGAGAGGGATGAATCAGTTCAGAAGAAGCCACTGTAATTGATTTAAGAGCTTTGTATAGAAATTAAGAACTGAAAAGTTACTTTATATGAGAATTTATATTGTTATGATAGAGGTCACTGGAAACTGCCAAATATCCTTTTCATTGTAAAGTTCTATTCATTTTACATTCCATTTTCTCATTATTCTACCCATGGAACCCAATTTTTAAAAAGTATAGGATCCTCCATTTGACAGGCCAAATCTGCATTTTTAAGAAAATTAAGGAGAACAAAAGCTCATGATGCAAGCAATCTGGTCTGAAGCAATACAGCATACACCGTGTTTTAAATAGAACTGTGATACTATAACATGATGTCTTTAAAAAAGTCTTTTTAAAATGAAGAAAGAGTGACATCAATGTAAAATAAATACAAATACAATTTAAAATAAAAGAAATGGTTTGATGGTAGAAAATTTCTTATTGCCTTTAATAAGTATTATAAAAAAGTAAGCATCAGTGTATCACGGAGGATGGGTGTGGGCTTCTTAGTTACTGAGAAAAACAGTATGAAAGATGAAGAAAGTACATCAGGAAAAATAAATGTAAAAGTTGGTTTTCTTTGTCAGGAAAGGAAAAAGATAAAAAATGCACCCCAAGCATTTTAGAATCATTTAGAACCAAGAGATTCTGGATTAAGAATTAAACCACTTAGTCATCACAATGTTTGCCTTATTCCCACTCCCCCACCCCAATTCCCCGCCCATCTATACTATAGGATTATATGGATAGAAAAGCTATGAAGATTCATCTAGTAAAGTTCTGACAATATACAATTTTTCCTGAAGCTCAGATTATAGTCTTATTTTTCTTTTGGCATTAAAATGTCATTTCTTATAGAAAATGATGGCAATAATAAGGAGCAATCTATTAAAATATATATTATAATTTGTATGTGTGTTTACTTTTAGAATTCTTACTTGGTGAAATGAAGTTGTCAATCCCATGTCAAGCCCTTCATTTTCTTTTATTCTAATGTTGGTGGTCAGGGAGATCTACAAGTCTTGCAACCTCTGCATTTAGAAAATGACACATGGAAAGAACACCAACAGCTAACAGGTCCCTGTGATTGCCCAAGTCCTTTGAAACACTTGGAAACATTTCTTTAAAATTTAGGCCTGAGGAGCAAGGGAAGGAGGCAGTGACCTGCCGAACAGGAAGATAAAAGTGTACAGCAGGTGCTAACAATGTGAAATAATGACACTACTTAGCTCTTGAAAGAGTGACTTCAGCAGAGAGAAGTACACAAAGTGGGCCATTGAAAGCTCAGAGCAAGTGGGAATGTAAAGTTTCTCAAGCACTTAACAGAACTGGAAGATAGTTTCTACATATCCTAAAAGCAGACATAGGTACAATTTATATAAAATACTCTTTTAAGTAAAAGACAAAATTTGGATCCTTGAAAATGATCCCAATACTGACTTTGTGTTTCTTACACTTATTGCACTACACGCTAAGAAAAACATACATGTTCTTCTAAACCAGGTGTCAGCAGGAGTGGGTGTGGCTGCACAGGCGCACGGAGTCCCATACTTAGTATTGTGCTCGGCCCCCACTGTTTCGATATTCAGATATTTGAACAAGGAGCTCCACATTTTCATTTTGCACTGAGCTCTGCAAGTTGTGTAGCTGGTTGTGGGTGTCAGGCCGTTATCTCCTCCCACATGTGCAGGGCACTGTGTGTTATGGGCACTTCTATTGTGTTCTTTGATGTGGGACTCTTGTAGACTCTGTCTTGGCAGTGAATTTGTCCATACTGTTGTAATGGCCACAGCTCAGTGGGGACTCGCTTCAGTTTAATCACAAATCCACATGCTCTGGGCATCTTCAAACTAGAGAATAGGATCTACGGTGACTGTACGATATTCAGCTACCTATTCAACATTTAACAATGCGTAGGTAGTTCTATGAAAATCATGTAGTATGTATCATGGTCATAAATGAAACACAAGGCAAACTCTAGACAAAGATACATGTGAGTTGTGTGTTGATAGATCTTTAAAGAGTGCATAGAGGCAAGGGCTTGGTACTACTCTACACTTGGAGAAAAGAGTAGATAGTTTAGTACTCTGACCCTCAAATTCCTTATTTGAAAACTGTGAAAAAACAGTATCCACTTATAGACTTAGTGTATCAAATCAATCAAGATAAAAATCAAATAAATGAAAGTCCTTTAAAAAGTCACATAACACTGCAGATAGGGGCATAGACAGCATGCTTCGGTTCTAGTCCCAATTTAGCCTCTTCTGGGTAAACTGCAAACCTGGCCTCTATTTCCTCTTCTTTACAATGGGAATGAAAATAGCACTTACCTCGTAGTTTTTTAAAAATATATATTTCTATTGATTTCAGAGATGAAAGGAGAGAGAGAGAGAGAGAGAGAGAGAGAGAGAGAGAGAGATCAATGATGAGAATCATTGATTGGCTGCCTCTTGCAAGCTCCACACTAGGGATTGAGCCCACAACCCAGGCATATGCCCTGACCAGGAATTGAACCGTGACCTCTTGGTTCATAGGTCAATGCTCAACCCCTGAGCCATGGGCATAGGGTTTTTATGAGAATTAAATAAAATAATCCACATAAGGTGCTTAGCAAATTGCATAGAATATGATGCAATTATCATTTGACGTTTATTATGATTTGACTATTTAGTATCTGAAAAGTACTTGTGAATGTTATTTTGCAGTTCTTATGGATTTATAATAAAAAGGAAAATGGATTTGAAGTTTAACCTATAGTAATAAGTATGCCATTTGTTTGGCTGAATGAATTTTAAGAAATGTAGCCCGCTGTGATTATCACTACTCAACAGGACAGCATACACATCTGATCAAGTAAAATTTGAACTAAAGTTAAATGCTCTCCAATCTAGTGACATCCATAATTCATTCACTTTATTGACTCAGCAGTTACCGTATGCCTGACTGCAGATATAGACTGTAACCTGGCAAATCTCCATCAGAGAGGTACTCACCATCCAGCGGAGGGACAGGTGAGTCAGCAGGCATGAAAAGGTTAGAGAACAGCTTTGTGATGCAGAGGAACACAGAGAAGCCTGTGCTCAACCTTCATGAGTCATTGATGGTTCTTCTAATACTTTATTCTATTTAATCATCATCTTCAGCTGCCACTCAAAAAGTTCACTCAACAAATATGTAAAGCATTCCTGTAATGTGTCAGGTACTGAGATTAATGGAAAAATATCTTGAATCTATTCCTTGCTCCTAACCGGATTTAGGGTGAAGGTTAACCTCAATTTTTCCATGCCCTCACCTTTCCCCTATTCTTTTCTGTGAGTATCCTGTCGCCTACCTTTTACTGTTCTGGTCTTTTCTAGCTAGAACTGTTTGGATTGTTCTAGAAAGTGGTCATTTGAGGCTAAAAGGCCAAGACTTCCCCCAGAGATGTGAGATTTCTGGAAATACGATTACTGTGGGATTAGGAGCAGAATCTAGGTTGGTAGAGTGACCTTTGAGTGCCTCAAGTGCAGAAAAGATGCCCTATTGATCCTTTAATCCTAAAAGGATTAAATCCCTAGAGTATAGTACAGTCTGAGGTAGATGGTTATGACTCAGGTTGAATGAATGAATGAATGAGGGCCCACCATTAATAAAAATGACACATGGATTGAGATTTCAGGATAGAGTGTTAGAGGAAAAATGTAATGATCAATAAAAGGGTCATCTGTGCTACTTTTGTCCTTCTTCCTTTAGAAATAAAAAAATTAGAAACCTTTTAAAAATCAGGGCCAGCCTATAATTTCAGGGGGAAAAGAAAACTTCCCCAGATCCCCAGGGACTCCGCCTCCTTTCTATTTCTTGCTTAAAATTAGCTGCCTGAAGATAAGACCCTTTATTCCACAATTAAGATGCAATTAAAAGTGCAAATGCCTGAAAGAGTGAACATAATGCTAATGAATCTCAAAGTATAACTGAGGAATCTAAATCTGTTCTGCCTCAAGGGAGGCACCAGCATGGGAGGCAGGCTCTGAGCACTCAAAGAGGTACGGGGACCTCCCCTTTACCTAGTAAGTCCCATCTGGTCGGCTCTTTGATAGACTTAGTTTAACCTAATCTTAACAATAAGCCTGTGAACTAGATATTATGTTCATTTTATAAATGAGAAGCTCAAGCATTAGCCATCAATAAGATTTGAAGTCCAGACCAGAAGCCAGGTCCCTATGGAGGACATCTCTATAAAGCAGGGGTCCTCAAACTTTTAAAACAGGGGGCCAGTTCACCGTCCGTCCCTCAGACCGTTGGAGGGCCGGACTATAGTTTAAAAAAAAACTATGGACAAATTCCTATGCACACTGCACATATCTTATTTTGAAGTAAAAAAACAAAACGGGAACAAATACAATATTTGTATTTGCATGTGGCCTGCGGGCCGTAGTTTGAGGACCCCTGCTATAAAGCATAAACCAAACCAAACAGGTCTATCAATATGAATTTAACCTGTGCCCCTAGAGCAGCGGTTCTCAACCTGTGGGTCGCGACCCCTTTGGGGGTCAAACGACCCTTTCACAGGGGTCGCCTAAGACCATCGGAAAACACATATATAATTACATATTGTTTTTGTGATGAATCACTATGCTTTAATTATGTTCAATTTGTAACAATGAAATTGGGGGTCACCACAACATGAGGAACTGTATTAAAGGGTCACAGCATTAGGAAGGTTGAGAACCACTGCCCTAGAGGATTAGCTTTGTCTTCACCATACTGTATATAGTACAAGGAGCATGGGCTTCAGTGAGAAACATACCTGGGTAAAGAATATGGCTTGGCCACATTGCACCTTGTGTAGGTAATTTTTAAATATCTTTGGCCTTCTCTAAGGTTCCTCCTCTGTAGAATGGGGATAATAATCACCTGTATCATACATAGCACTGACTTCGGTTTAAATGAAGCCAGGAGAGAAGCACTGGCATGCAAGCTCTGGGTACCCAAACATTTCAATGCCATCTCTAGATCTCTTCTGGTCTCTCAAGTCTCCACTTTCTGCCTCATCCTGTTAGACTGTTTCAGATACTTGCTCACATCTCTCAGTAAGATTTTAAGAGGGGTAAGACATCTGAATACAAGCAGTTTTTATTTCTTGTTCTGTGGCAATGCATGGTATTTCTGAATGAAAAAATGGTGATTTTGCTAAACAAGAATGTATGAGTGAATGAATGAGAGGCACTAAAAATGCCATTGCCAGCCAGCCCTCTGCCAAGTACTGGGCCATGGGTGCACAGAGCTGACTGCGCTGTGGCCTCTGGGAATAGCTGCTGAGAGCATCTTAGGTCCAAGGTTGAAGAGGAAGATAAAAATCTGACTTATGAGAAGTCCACAGATTTCATGGCTTTGTCTTAAATGCCCTTGAGAAATCCATAGCCAAGTGAAGTTGGAGGCAGCTTGGTACTGAAGTGAAGTCCCCTGACAGGCTCCATTCCACATTCCTACCATCCCTGGGTTACTGACGAGCAGTGCAGTGGGGGCAGGAAGTGGATTGGAAGGCTATACTACTGTTTACATGAAAAAACAAAACAAAAACAGAGTCTCTTACTTTTAAGGTGATGTATCTCTCCCCTCCCACCAAAATTAATCAGGTGAGAATATTTTTCCTCTAGAAAAAAAACAACCCATCAGGATAAAGAATCTAGGTTGAATTTATTTTCAAGATTTCCCTCAATGTAACTCCCAGCTTTATATCCTTAAAATAAAAAGACTAAGGGATTAAGGGTGTTGAGAAGGAAACACAGGATGAGCTTCTCCCTATCCCAAGCCCTCTCTCTGAGAGCAGCCTGAAGGGCCATGTAGAGCCAGATGTGTCCTGGAAATCCCAGTACCAGTAGGTAGTGCCTGTGTCCTCAGGACATGGCCAGACTCCCTGCACTTGGTGGCAGCCCAGCTAGTATTGAACCTCCATAGAATTAATCGCTCAAAGATCTTGACTTATATTCTATTTTTCCACATCTATATAGGAAAGAGAGTCTAGAAATGAATTCATTTAACAAGTATTTATTAAGAAGACATCGTTCCATCAAGCACTATGGCATGAGACATTAAGAATAAAATAAAATTGAGACATTAACTGAGGTTTGCAAGTCCAGTATTAAAACCTTAATAAAGACCAGAATGATAACTATTTTTTATAGATTAGCTTTAGATAACAGTGGTCTTCTGGGCAGATTTCACTGTAGGAACCCTTATAGGCATGTTGTAAAGATTAAAATAGGGAAAATAACTGCAAGGTATATAACACATGAGCTATCAGGAAATGATAGATAACCTGCACACTGTTTGAACTGCTTACAGATATGGACTACCAGAATGCTGACGGAAGGAGGTCTGTGTTTGTTTTTTAAATCTCTGTATCCTTAACACCTACCTCAGACTGATACTTTGTAGGTAAGGACATAGACCATGTTTATTGAATGAAAGCATCAATGTACTAATGAACCAATGTCTGAAAGTCTATGTTAAACAATGGGCAGGAGGCAGACCTAGGTGCATTGGTCTATTACAGCCTGTGAAACAAAAACTGTATTAGCAAGCAGCAACTTTGAGTTACTAACTTAAAGTAGACTTAGAATCACCGTGAAAAAGAAAGAAGTCCTTCAAATCCAGAGCAGGTGGCTTGGAGGGGGTGAAGAATGCAGAGGGAAGTGGGTGAAATCACGGGGTTAGGGACATTGATGACATCTATGAAGAGCTGGAAGGGCCAGTTATAAGCACAGTGACTCTTATCTGTCTCTCCAGCTGAATACTTTTCAAATCCTTCCTCTGGTTAGACTTTAATGGGGGATGAGCTGACAAAGCTGGACATTCTGGAGCCATAGAATTCTGGCCCTTCCCTCCAGCCTTCATGGGGTCTAGAAGAACAAAAATGTAAAAGGTTGCCAGGAAGTCTGTCCTCCTTCCCTCGCTGAAGGAGATCAAAGTGACAAGGGTGTCACTTTCCTCGCTGAGGAAACAGCACCTTATTCAGAATCAATTCTAGGACCTCTCTTTGCTATAGGGGAAAAGTTGCCTTTATAATAAATGATAAAGAGCACCAACATATACCAGTGGCTTCCCATGTGCCAGGTATTTAAATTCACCACTTTATTTAATGCTCACATCCCCTTTATGGTATCTTATTATTATTCTCATTTCACAGAAAAAGAAGCTAAGGCAGAGAGACCGACTTGCCCAAAATCACTGAGCTAGTAAGTGACAGAATCCAGGAAACGTGTTCTTAACACTGCTCTATGTTGCCTCACACACAGGACCTGAATGTCTATGCTCACATCCAGTCTAGCTCGGTGATTTTAATGTCACTGAGTCTCAGTTTCTTTGTCTGTAAAATGGAAGAAATAGTCCCTGACTCTTCCAGTTGTTGGGAGAATCACATGGGAAAATATATGTAGAATACTAGCATAATGGTTGACCCATAGAAGATGCCCAACCAATGCTTCCCTTCACTTCCACTTACTGATCTGTTCCAGGGATAACTGGCTCCCAAATTGGCTAGAACACCAAGGGTCTGGGGATCCCAGAGATGCTAAGTGTGCTGCAGTGAAGAGGACCCTGTGGTTGTGCCATCTGCCTGGAACACTCCTCCTTGTTCACTCATCTACAGGCTGTAGATAGTGATCCGTCCCTGAGTTATTAAATCAAGTTAATGAGCTGTGACCTTCATTTGTTGTTTAAAAAGGAGGCAAATAGAATGGGAAATAACAAAGAACATGGTACATAAAAGGTATTAATAGTTTAATAAAAACATTTCTTTTAGCATTATGTGTATGGTACATGTATTTACTGGGTCATGATGATGAAGAATGTATTTCTTTGAGTAAAAACACTTAAAGGTCTCTGGGTGAACTCATCTAAGATCGCAAAGAATCAATTCAGATATCCTTGCATTAATTAGGAAGCAAAAAAATTCCAGGCCTTTCTAGAGCTTGCTTTTCACATCACACTGCACTGTGACTGTCTTCCCCTCACCTGTCTCACTCACTAGAAGTGATTTTTTTTTTTTTGCCGACAGGAAACACGACTTTTACTGCTGGGTCCTCAGTGTCCATTGTAAGTCCTGGCTCACATTATACACTCAAAAAAGTGCTTGATGAATATATAAATAAATCATAGCAACTGCCTTTGAAAAGCAAATTCACAACAGAGGGGTTATTCACTTGAACTCTCCAAATCGATACCTTTTATGAAGACATGGACATGGGCCAAGTTTCTCTTTTACAGTCTTTCCTGTGACCTTTTATTCCCCATTGGAAGACTTACCTGCTTTTCTGTCCTCCCCTCCCCATTCTCTTCCCTTGTCACAGGTTATTGAACTCTCTTTTATCAGGAGAAAGAATCTTTCCTTAGCAATTTGCACTTTTATGTGATTTTAATCCCCTTATACCTCTGACCATTCTTAGTAGCATTTAGATACAAAGGCCCATTCCTACCAGCAGCAGGAAAAGCCTTGTTCTCTGTTATAGGGATGCTTCTACCAGCTGGGAGGGAAGACGGGGAGTGCATATGATAATAGGCTTGTGGAGAGCCTTGAAGTTCACACAACAAAAGCTGTATCCCTGTGGCTCCAGAGCCCACGTGCATCTATGTCTGAAGAATTGATAATGTACTTGTGGAGCATTTTGAAAAATATTTTATTCAAAATTTTTAACATTTTATTTACTTTCAAGGTTCTACAACTAGAGGTGTTTCACAATGCAGGAAATACACAGTACAAATAGCCCATGAAATTGAATGTTTCCAAGTCATTCGCATAGAACATGCACAGTCTTATCATTAGCAACAAGCAAGTCCATGCGTACAGCGCTACCAAAGCACTTCAAGCACCTTACACAGAAGATTAAGAGAAGGAAAATAGTTACAACTAGATTGGAAAACAGAGAGGGTTGGCTCAAGTTTAAAACCCTGCCTGGCTCAGAAGTGGTAGTTCCCACCCCCCTCTCCCCTGCTCAACACTTTCAGCCAAACAAATTGCTATCACCTGGGAGGATCATTTCTGTAGGAGGAGGCCCGTTTCTTCATGATCCTGCGAAGATGCCTCCTCCTGGGCACAGCCAGGGTGGGGGTTGGGGGAGGAGTGTGTGTGTGTGTGTGTGTGTGTGTGTGAGAGAGAGAGAGAGAGAGAGAGAGAGCTACAAGGGGGAAGATAAATATTCTGCTCAGTCAGCTTAATTGTTTATAACTGAACAAAGAGACTGCTTGCTTTCTGATTTAGGTTTTGCTTCATAGAAAAATAGGAAAAACACTAAAGGAATCCCAAAGGCCCTCTGGCACAGTTTATCCTCTGCAAAAACCCCAAAGAGATTATGTTTGAATTTCTCTTCTCAGCTCACCTATTCCTAATCTAAGGGTCAGGTTCAGTGTTTACAGGAGCAGACTGGGAAGCACAGCAGAGATGCATTCAACAGCTGACTCCACCCACCTCAGCTGAGCCCCTGGGAGGCAGAGTGCCATGGGGAGAGGGGGGTGGAGATCTGACTCTGCCACCACATAGCTGTGGGGTCCTGGGCAAATCTCTTCCTTCCTGGGGCCTCAAGTTTCCTCTTCTGTAAATTAAGCATTAGACCTGGCGATAGCTAAGGTTCCTTCCAGCTCTAGAATTACATACAGCTAAACAGAATAAAGGGTGTCATTAGAAGATCAAAGGGACATGCTCATTATCTGACAGTTATATAATCAGAGAAGCCCTGCTACTCATTTATTTTGAGAAAGTAACTAGTTGGTTTTATAAAATAAGCATAACCAACGGGCACTAGTCCTATTCAAGCACTCTAGAAAAAAAGCAAGCATCTCTTTAAAAATCCTATAGCCAAAAATGGTGTTAAAAAAAAACCAAAACAAAACCCGAACAACAAAGGTACAAACTTACCCAATCATTTTTAGTAAGAATTCCCCATAGGCCTTCCTTGCTAATTCCTTTACTTTTATTGCCTGTTTTGGGGTGTTCAGGGGTGAGGGACTGTTTTTGTCACATCACATGAAAATAAGGCCAGGGGATGCTGTTTTTCCCTCTGATTTTCACTCTATGCATAGCCTGTATCTTTTCCAATTCTATGCCCCTAGAAAGTCATCTAGATGCTGCAGTCAGCCCTCTACAGACAAAATACGTATTAATAATCGAACACTGGAAATCAAATACCATTTCTGTACAGTGGGGCCTTGACTTACGAGTTTAATTCATTCCGTGACGGAGCTCGTAACTCAAATTACTCATATGTCAAATCTTAAAGTGAACGAGTGAGACACGTGATGCTGGGCTGATGTGGTGTTCACTGTGACGTTCGCTGCGCCAACTAGCGGTGGGGTATCTGAAGCTGGCTCGTAACCCGAATTTTAGCTCTCAACTCAAAGCAAAAAATCGGCCGAGAGACAGCTCATATCTCGAAAAAATCGTTAGTTGGGACACTTGTAAGTCAAGGCCCCACTGTATATTGTAGAGAAATCATTTGGAGAATTTCCCATAAAGTGTTCACTAGTTTTGAGCTTTATTTAAAAGCAGTTTCTCCTTTCAATACAACCTCCAACTATTAGAATGTTAACAAGATAACATTACCTGAAGTCTTCAGATCTTTTGTATGTCACAGTTTTAATGACCACATTAGAGAATAAAGGGTTGATTCTGATTAACACTACTCTTTCAAATAAGTCTATGTAATATCATAACACGTCATTTAATTTTCCTAATCTACAACTTAATTAAAAGGACTAAACTATCATCAATATTTTCAGAAAATTTCTTCTAGTACATTCACATTTGGTGCGTTCTATTTTTTAACAAGATACCCACACTACAGTAATTTTTCCTTCCAGATTTATTCTATATAATCGTTTCATTTCCATTAACTGATTTATCTCTAACCCATTAGCCTAATTGGCTTTTCCAAGTTGCTACCCAAGACCAAAACATTTCGAAATTTAAAAAATATTTGGTATCACAAAGACCAGCAAAAAAACACAAGTGAGGAGAACAGAGATAGCCACTTTCCATCGTATTTGTGACGTCACTAAAAGACACGTTCTAGGGTGGTTCTCAATCGTTCCTTCCACAGATTACACAGAAGCATATCAAATAATCTTCCAAAATGCAGTTGGACAAATATCGAACATTAATATTCTGACTTTAAAAAATTTAAAATCTCAGGGCTTCTGAGGTACTGGAACTGCCTGGATAAGAAGGGACTCTATGCTTGTCAGAGTGGCCAGCAACTCGAGGCCCTCGAGAACCTGCCGCCTTCCGGAGTCCTGCTCCCTCCTTGGCCCTGCTGTGCCTACCTAGTACACACAAGAGATAACTTTATAGCCAAAGTGGAGTCAACAGGAAAAAATCAATTCAAGTACATCATTTAGTGTCTGTAACACACACACTCCATGCCCGGAAAAGACAGTAAAATTTCAACTGAGGAGACTATGACCTTA
The DNA here is from genome assembly GCF_000147115.1 of Myotis lucifugus. Classification (NCBI taxonomy): domain Eukaryota; kingdom Metazoa; phylum Chordata; class Mammalia; order Chiroptera; family Vespertilionidae; genus Myotis; species Myotis lucifugus. Next base: position 1,078,152 of record NW_005871284.1, on the reverse strand, counting down.
GGTGGGAGTCAGACCAGATTCTGGGGCAGATTGGCAAGAGGAGAATACAGTGAGGAGGGACAGACATGGTTCTTCCATTGGAACCTGGATTCATTGGGACCATGAATTAGGCACCACCTTCCCCTTTTGGCTGTTAATACATTTATTATTTTAATAAATACAGCTAGCACTATTGAAGTATATTTTGAAAGGAATACAGGAGACTTGTGCTAAGAAGAAGCACATGTTATAGTTGAGTGAGGATGGATCTTACTCAAGAGTGAACTATGAGGATGAAAGACCAGAAGGCATTTCAAGTTCCATCAATTTTTTTTTCTGGTAAATTAATGAGTTTTGTCAGGCAAGGAATAAGTGACTTACGTGGTCTAAGAAATGATTGGTAATAAGATGCCACAGAAGAAAGTCTTTCCACCAAAATTCGTTAGGGACAAACACATAACTCTATATACAAGACTATGTCTGATGTCAAATCAATACACCAAAGTTAATGCAGTAGATACCACACAGGTCTGGAGATGATTCCAGAATGCTTACTTCCCATACTGAAGGTGAGCAAATGTCCAGAGCATTGGTCCACATATTCAATTTATCAAAATTAAAAATGTTTTTTCTCATTATTTTTACTGCAACCTGTGCTAAGAACTTTACTCTGGATCATAACATAGTCAAAGAATAATGTGTTAAAAGAATAACTTGTTAATTTAACATAATAGCTTTTCGGAAATTTCTTCAAAAAATGGTTAAACTTAAGGTCTTACAGTGGTGTATTGGTGAGCATGGGTTAATAAGAACACATGATCCATTGCCTTTGTCTTGCCAAGCCAGATTGCTCACAAGCCAGATCACAGTAAGAAATGCTAGGTTGCCTACCTGACATAGAGGGAGCGTTTCTGATTGGTTCGCAGGGACCCGGACCCGGAGCTCATGCTGTGGTTCATCATCTGCTCTCGTAGGTCATGGATTTTGGCCTCAAATCGAGCGTAATCTGGGAGTGGAAAAAAAGGGTGTTAAATTTGGTTCTGTTCCTCCAGAGAGTTAGAAATGCTGCCCACCCGAGGCAGCCCTCTGCCCTGTTGTTGGTTCCTTTGCCAGGCAACAGGAAGGTGCACAATGAAGAACAGTGGACACGCAGCATTCACTTCTTTGTATTATTTACTTGCAGACATTCACAAGGGGAAAAGAACAAACCAGTTACTACCCCAAAACATAGCTAGGAAATATACTGCCATCCCAATCTGTGAAAAGTCCACGGGAGGAGGAGGGTGAGGTTATAGTGGGCAACACAAGGTATCCTGTGGTGATGGAAATGTCTGTCTTGACTGTGGTAGTGGACACAGGTACCTGCACACGTGATCAAACGACATAGAACTCACTAGAAACACACACACACACATCAAACTGAAAAAATTGAAATAAGTTTGATGAATTATGTCACTATCAATATTCTAGTTGTGATAATATGCTATAGTTTTACCAAAATGTTATCATTGGGGAAACTGAATAAAAAGTACATGGGATCTCCCTGTATTATTTCTTACATCTGAATTACATGTGAATCTATAATTATCTCAAAACAAAAAGCTTAACTTAGGAGAGAAGGGGGAAAAAAAAATCTATGGAACTACTAATGTTACCGAGTTTTTAGTGAGTCTCCAGTTACCTCAGCTGGATGGACCAGAGAATCAAGTATTTGTGATGATTCATTTTTGCTGTTCCCCCCCTCTCCCTTCCCCCGCTGGAGGGCTGTTAGAAGTTGATCACTTGGAAACATACCTCAATTTTACACTATAACTTTAATATAAAATCTACAAGATCATCAATTCTAAGACACAATATATTTAAATCAGCTTCTCAGGGCACTGGGGTTAGAAATGGGGATAGAGGACACTCTCATATTAAATATATTTTAGAAATATTCAAACAAAAAATATATGGATCTAAAAAATAAGAAAATATAGGTATTTTATATTATTTTTAATAGAAAAAATGTTTTTCCAGTATACAATTCTACAATGCATTATCTGTATATTGTATTGTGTTTACCACCCCAAGTCAAGTCTCCTTAAACCTGTATAATTTTGTTAACTAATGTCACCCCAATAAGTTCAATTAAAAAATAAAGAAAAAGAAATAAAAGAATATTTTTGACAGATGTCAACCCAGTAAAAATAAAGAACAAAGGTTTTAAGATACTTTTTAATACAATCAGCATACAAAAAAGAAATGGCTTTTGAAGTTTTGATATTCTTGATTAAAATTTGTTCTATCATGTCTTTGACACAATAGTGTCTTTAGGAAAATCCAGTCGCTGAAAGGCTCAATTTATCCTCAAGATAAATGTGAAAATGTTAACTCAAATTATAAATGAGTCATTTAATTACAAAGAAACTCATCTGAAAAATTTTAACAGAGGTTCTCAGTACATTTCAAAAAAAATTGATTTTTAATTCAATTTATTCATAACTTTACATAAAAACAAGTATGACTAAATGTATATAATTAAGATGATCTACTTACAGTGTCTTTGAAATTCATTATAAATAATAAGCTCCATGAAATTAAACTGAAACTCAATTTACTGAATACCTATAGATTGGTTATTGTGGAATGGAATTTCATAAAAGAAAATATTTGGCCTTGTTGTTCAATGCTAGCCAACAATGACGTCTGAATGTTAAGTATTTTTAAAGTTTAATACTATAAAGATAAAACCAAAATGATTGATGGAAAATTTTTAGTGCTTAAGTAAAGTCTGTTGTTATCTAGATTTATAAAGCTCCTTGTTTCAAACTTAGCTTTGAATAATTAAATTCTAAATGACTGAATAAGCAGAACACATGTTGAAACTAAACTCTATGGACCATAATTTAAGACATTTACCTCATCCCATTTTATCAGGGAGAGAAAACATTTGTAACCATTAATATAATGGAATATACGGATTAAATTCATTTTGTGCAAGCCATATTTTCTTGCCATCTAAGAGAGTCATTATCGCTGGCCAGATGGCAGAGGCTGTGCTCAGGGCTGCGTGGGCATTATTTCATCTTATTTAAGTTACAAAACAAAGTCCATGGATGTTGTAAAATTTGAACCATATAGAAAAGCAAAGAATAAAAATTGAGAGGTTCTCTTGTCTCGTCTCCCTTTCTCTACCTTCTCTTCTCTCTCACTGCTGTCCTTCCATGCTGCTTATCAGAGAGGTACATATACATGTATGCACATACATGAGATCCTACCTTCAATCTTTCCCTACCTTCAACCAAATATATAAACACGTTTCTTTAAAAAGAAAAAACAACCAAAACATTTTTATTGATTTCAGAGAGGAAGAGATAGGGAAAGAGAGATAGAAACATCAATGATGAGAGTGAATCATTGATCGACTGCCTCCTGCACGCCACCCATTGGGATGGAGCCCCCAGCTGGGCATGTGCCCTGAGTGGAATCGAACCATGACCTCCTGGTTCATAGACAGATGCTCAACCACTGAGCCACACTGGCTGGGCACCATGTTTCTTAATATCTCTAATCAATTTCCATAGTCTGTAATTTATTTAACAATTCTCAAATAGGTAGATATTTTTGCTGTTGTATGTGCACACATTTATGGCACAGGTTAGTAGAGAACCATAGTGCAAGCAACGGCCAGAGCTTTTGCACAACGCCAAACAGCCCCCATTAGCATTTCTCAGAGAAGATAATCTGGCCCAGGACACAGAGTGGAACTCTTAACTTCCACGATCCACGATCCACGCTGCCACTTGATAAATACCACCTACCGCCCCCTCCCCAACCACTAAATTTTCCACCTGTTCCCAGGCCTCCCTCCTTTACAGCTTTGATGACCTCACTACCATGCTAAAACCCTGAAATGCCACCTCCAACTGTCCCCCCTTAAGCAGCTAATTCAGTGCCAGTCTCCTATCGCATTTGACCACTTTGCTGCTCCTTGCACCTAACTGCAGTCATTTGTGCAGGTGCCCATCGTCCCCACTGGACTGAGCTGAGGGCAGAAGCCACCTCTCACTTTCCTTGGAATTCCCTTTCTAACATCGTGTCGGGTATGCAGGCAGCATTCATAATAGGTGCTCGATAAACATTTTCTGAATGAATAGGTACATAATGAATGAGGAAGCCAGCAGAACCATTAAATGAATTCCTTTATAAAAGCCTGCAGGTACTGAGATTGCCTTTTTTTTCCCTGACACCAGACAGTTTATTGTGAAAAGCCATGGTGTAGGAGGGGAAGGCTGGGATGGACAGGACCAGGGCCCATGTGGGGGGAGTTAGCTGGACATCAGGCATTCCTCCGTGCAGGTTTAGCGGAAACACTGTCATGGATAAAACCCCCCCAGGGCAGCGCTATGACTGCCAAGCAGGAGGCTGGGGTGGGGGTGGGGTGCCCCAGGCACTGCTGAGCCCCTTGGTCAGCAGGGTTTCCACGTCAATGGTCGGAAAGCAGCGGCTGTACCTGCGCACAGGACCACCAGGAACTTCTGGAAGTTCCAGGCGACATCATAGCAGCCTACCTGAGACCAGGTGATGAACTTGGGGTCCTTCAGGAGAGCAGTGTGTGCGGGCAGAGCGTCCCACAGGAAGAGGAAGAGAGGGTGCGCCTGCGCGCTGCCCTTCACCTTGCACTTCTCCAAGAGTGTGAAGTTGGGCTTGAACCCACCACCAGGTCTGACGCATCGCTCGTTCTTGGCGTTCTCCTGATGCCCGAACTAGTTACACCTGAAGCCAACCCAGCCCGAGCCTCAGGCGCTCTGCAGCCTGTCCACCTGGGTGCCGTCCAGATCACTGTGCTCAGAGCGAGGCCAGGTTCTCAATGAGCAGCACCTGGCCCCGCAGGGAGCCCGGCATCAAGGGCTCCCACCGCCAGCTGAGTATCGGAGGAGAAGGGAGCGCTGGGAACTGAAATTGCCTATTTTGAATATTAAGATCTTTTTAAATGAGGAAAGACAACATGCTCCTTCTTTTTTCAAGGCTAGTTGTTCTAATTCCAAGGCTTTATTCCTGTCGCATCACTGCCACTCCCGAATCCTGTTGTTATTTTTTTCTGTTTTCTGGGCAGTTTCTGCCTCTCCCCATCTCAGCTGTGTCACACATTGGAGGCATTTCTCTGGTACTTACTCTCCCTACGATCAGCACTTTGCAAGGCGCTTCTAGCTGCCACATTTTATATATCACACCAGCATACTTGCTTCAATAATAAATGTGGTCTCCTTACCCTACGGCTCTTTAGAACTCCCAATTTTCCTCTGCCAGGCTTTTGAAATGTTGGTTCTACCTCATACTGGACAGTGCTTACAGTCCCCACTAGGGAATGGGAAGTATTTGTTGTACTGTGTCTTATTGCATTTGTGTTCATTGGAATATATCCTACTCTCAACTTTTCCACTTTGAAAATCCTGTTTATCACAAATCCTGTGTGCAAAAGTGCTTACCACTCTCTTTTGACCCTTTTTGAAAAATAAAACTTAAAAACAAGTAATTTCATCAGAGCAAAAACTGTAAGATCTGGGTTTACAAATATAAATGTTGTGTGTTTGTGTGCATGTATATGTGTGTGTGCGTGTGTAAGACAGTAAGAGACAGAAACAGAGAGGGGCTGTCTCTAGCTTCTCAGAGATAAAATCAAGATGATAGAAATGCTCTAGAGATAAACAAGAAAGCAGGTATGTAAACTGTGTAATATATCTTCTTTATATTTTACAATAGTATTGAAAATATTTTAAAATAAGTTAAAACAAAATCTAACATTACCGTGTCCATTTAGTCTTAATCCCCTCTCCTTTCCCCATGTGCTCTTCCCTTTTATTTTTATTTTTTGTTAATCCTCACCTGAGGATATTTTTCCATTGATTTTTAGAGACAGTGGAAGGGAGGGGGAGAGACAGAGAGACACATCCATTGGTTGCCTCCTGCACGTGCCCCGACCAGGGCCGGGGATGGAGCCTGCAACCGAGGTACATATCCTTGACCGGAATCGACCCTGGGACCCTTCAGTCTGTGGGCTGGTGCTCTATATACGGAGACAAACTGGCTAGGCTGTTCTTCCCGTTTAAACACTTTGCAACCAAATTGCTACTACTCAGGAGAACATTCAGGTGAGATTTTAAAGTGCTCTGATCTGTATATCATCTAAAGGGGAATTGACATTTACTGAGCACATGTAATGAGCCAGTAGCTGTGCTACATACTTTAATTTATATTATTTCTCCCAACAAAGCTCTGAAGTAGGTGTGTTATTTTGGAGACAAGGAAACAGGTGTAGAGATGTTAACGAACTTCACCAAAGTCACAGAGCTTCTAGGTAATAGAGCTCATCAGACACGAAACTGGCATTCAACCCTGGATTTCTATGAGGCTAATTTGTTTCCACTCCATCATCACACTATTATAACACCATAACTCTCCTCAGTTCTCTACCGCCCCCTCTTGCCGTCATTGCTCTCCTTGCCTCTCATCTACTGTATTAATTCTGTGCATGCTGGTCTTTCATGCACATAAACTCCTTAAAGAGTGAGGATGCCTCACTCATCTCTGTTCCCGACCTCTCGGTCTATCATTCCTCCTTCCCTACACACCGAGCTGTCTCAGGTGCTTGGCATACAGGTTTGAAGAAGACAGTGAAGGAGTTTGCTTCCAGAACGGGACATTGACAAGAAAATGAAGCCTGATAATGCCGAGGAAGGGAACTGAATGGAAGAATCAGGGCCTCTTCTGTCTTGCTTTGCATGAAACAGGTGCCCAGGAAATGCTTTTAAAATGATGTTATCCCGTGTTTGTTTCTTGGGTTTTCTTTCTCTATTAACAAGACACAAACCACTGAAAACCAATTTCTAGGCAAATGTTTTAGGAATTTCAAGAGGCATTACCTCCAGCTCAGTGGTTCTCAACCTGTGGGTCGCGAACAATGAAAATACATCCTGCATATCAGATATTTACATTACGATTCATAACAGTAGCAAAATTACAGTTATGAAGTAGCAACGAAAATAAATTTATGGTTGGGGGTCACCACAACATGAGGAACTGTATTAAAGGGTCACGGCATTAGGAAGATTGAGAACCACTGCTCCAGCTAGTTCTTTTCCCCTGTATGCGTGGTAAGCCAACTTGTTAAAAATTTCCACACTCTTGGATACCTAAATCCGGTGGTTCCTGACTAGACACATTCATATTGGGATTGTGCCACTTGCTTTCACTTGGATGATGGCTGGTAACAGTAGATAGGATACAACACGTGGGTTATATCGATGGGTCAGCCTGGCTCTGTCACGTATCAGCTGTGCATCATTGTGAAAGTTAGTAACCTTTCTGGGCTCAATTTTCTCCTAAGAAAAACAGAAATAATAATTGTGTCTACTTGAAGATATGTTGGAAAAATGACAAGAGAGAACTGATGGACCTAAAAGGGTCATTGCTTGCAAAAGTCAAGTAAAATGGAAACCTGTGTCCGCTCCTGGAGCCCCCAGTAGAGCCTCACTCTGCCTGTCATCATTTGATGTCTCTACCAGGCCACAGAGGCATGAGCTGCAGATGGCCATACTTTGGAACACGTGGCTCCAGAGTGGAACTGCTCACTGGCAGGGCAGCCACTAAATGGCTGCTTGGTTCCTCTCACAAGTCTTCAGTGATTAGGTCAAGAGAATGACGTCTCATTCCAAAGCAGCTGCAATTTCCAGGAATATCAGTGACCTCGTCCATCAGTATCATCTCAAGTATTTGTGCTACTGATGAGGCAAAGACAAGAGTATAACACTGTGCACTACGCACGAGATGGGGCTCTACCATACACTTGCAGCCTTTGCAAGTTGTCAAGGGTGATGGAGGAGACCCAGAATGCATATCCATCTTATCATTCCCACAGGAGAGGAAGCATTGCCTCCTGTGAGGAGGCTGGGATTGCTTAATGCAAAAGGAGTGATCTCCATTGATTAAAGCTGCCCAACAGCTCACATCTTCAAAGCTCAGATGGCCAAGCTTGTGTCTGAGAGAAGGAAACAGCAAGCTCAGTAGTTATAGAGCCGTGGTCGGCAAACCGTGGCTCACGAGCCACATGCGGCTCTTTGGCCCCGTGGCATGGGCCACGAAGTTTCAATCTCACTGTACGTGCGCGCCCGCACGTGGTATTTTGTGGAAGAGCCACACTCAAGGGGCCAGTTTGCCGACCACTGGACTAGAGCATGAAGCCATGGGACTGTCCTTTTCCAGGTGAGCTGGGGGGTAGCCTATCCTCCACAGTTATGACCTCAACCAACTGATTGGGTTGTCAGTTACCAGAGGAAGCAGTGAGCAAAAGGAGTAGGAATAGGAACTCTAAGCTGGGAGGCCAACTTTACATCTTAATCCTGTCATTAGCAAAAAACAGACAAACAAACAACAACAAAAAAATCAGGGTCTTGGAAAGTACCGAGGCTCCGTTTGCTCATCTGCGAACTGTAGTGATTCACAAAGTGGTTTTGCGAATCACAATGAGATTTGACAAAAGGCGTTTTGTAAAAGATAGTTGTTGCTATCAAGACAAATGCATAGGTGGTCCTTAGTGGCACTAATGAGGATAGCAGCATCCTATTCCTGTTTGCTCATCATGGGCACTGCACAGCTTTAAGAACAACTGGTGAAAGAACAACTGGTGAAATCACAGGCTGCAAGCAGGGGTTCCGCACATCCAAGCGGCAGAGGCTGCTTTCCCGCCGAGTTACCCATTTCCACACCACAGGGGAAGTGGTTTGAAGAGACCACCTGCTGCATAGCAGAGAAGCGCTGCTTTTTATAGACTAACCTGCACTGGAAGCTTTGGGGAAGTTTATAAGCTAAGAAGTTCAAGCTTTGGGGCACCACAAAAGGGCTAGGGCAAATGTCAGTGGTGTGTAGGCTACTGGGGCCCCAATATTGTTTACCCGGACATGACTGTCCTTGTCACCTGTGTGCATGGGAAGGATGCACAAGAGACAGGGTCCATCTGTTCTTAGCACTGCATCTGATCACTGGCCCAGGAATGAGATACTGGTGAGCAGTTGTAAATGCTTCCATTTCTTTGGGGGAAACATCCTTTTTTCATTTAATCAGCAAACATTTTTTTCCGGGGTTTATTATATGCTAGGCACAATGCTAATTGCTAGGGATACCCAATCCACTGGACAGATCTTTGCCTCAAGGGGCTCACAGGCTGATGCCTCGCTGCTTTTAATTTTCTGGTTTCTTGTTGTGAATATGAAAAGAGCATCTGCCACTTAAATCCCTGCTCCCTGTGAGGAGTATCAAGCACTTTCTAGATGGTAATAGGATATCTTTATGGTGGGAAAAAGCCAATACAGTCAGATCCATGTTACAGCGGAGAAACGGAGGCAGGTTAAATCTTTGTGAAAGATTGCATGGTCACTGGTAGAACAAGAAGAGTGAGAAGGGTCTCAAAGTGGTGCCTGGGAGTCAGTTGTCGGATGGAAGTCTTGGCTCTGAATGATGCTGGAAAAGTCCCTTACCCTCTTAGAGATACTGTTTCCTCCTTATAAAATATGGGGTCATCTCCACCCCTGTGCAGTGTTGTTCTGAATATCTAACCCAGGAGTCCTCAAACTGCGGCCGCCAAAAACATTTATCCGGCCTGCCGGGTGTTTTTGCCGCCACTGCCTGTCCTGCTTAGCAGCCGACTCGTCCCGGGCCCGCAGTGCACATGTGTGGAATGTCTGAGGGACAGTGAACTGGCCCCCTGTTTACAAAGTTTGAGGACCTCTGATCTAACCTATAAGGTACTTCATTATAAGCAGCATTGATTTTTAAAAGCCCCATCAATTAATAATAATTAGCATTTTTTAAAAGAGGGTGGACACAAGGCTCATTCTTATTTCACAAGCTGAAGTGTGTGGGTGTAGAGGGAGGAACATGTAATAAGTAAATAAAAGTGTTTAACACTGGAAAACCCCAAACAAATATATACTATTGCTCTTTCTCACCTAGAAACTTAACTAAATAGTCACACATAAAAGGATCCGGCATAGATTACTGGTAATATTTCAAGTCCAAGAAGCAATACTTGTGCCAAAATTAGTTTGTATGAGGATGCAAAAATAATTCTATTTATATGGAGCTCAGAAAATAATCAGTGGTTCCCAATTCACTGCCTCCTCTTTTCTCGTTGCCCTGGGATTTCTGAGCCAGACAGGCACAGAAGGGGTGCTGGAGGCATACCCTAGAGAAGTGATTCTCAACCTGTGGGTCGCGACCCCTTTGGGGGTCGCCTAAGACCATCGGAAAACACATATATAATTACATATTGTTTTTGTGATTAATCACTATGCTTTAATTATGTTCCATTTGTAACAATGAAAATACATCCTGCATATCAGATATTTACATTCCGATTCATAACAGTAGCAACATTACAGTTATGAAGTAGCAACGAAAATAATTTTATGGTTGGGGGGTCACCACAACATGAGGAACTGTTGCGGCATTAGGAAGGTTGAGAACCACTGCCCTAGAGCTTTCTGACTCTGGCTGCTTTTCAAGTCGTCCTGCTGGGAAGAGTCCTGCTTTTGTTCACGGCTTCAGAAGCCCAGCTTCCCTCCCCTGTATACATTGGAATGCCCGCCTGCCTTCCGGAGCTGACCTCTGGCCACTGGAAGGATTTTCAGTGGATCTCCCCAAGCCGGTTATTTGCCTAAGGATTTTACTAGCCTGTTAATTCAACCCCCGACTTAGCTCATCTCTCAGGATGCCAACCTGCTTCTGTGTTAAAGTGGGGACATGGAATTTTCCACTGCTAAACATTTACAGATGTCGTTTGGCTTACTTCTGAGCCACACGTGTGTGTGTGTGTGTGTGTGTGTGTGTGTGTGTGTGTGATGGAGACAGAAAGATAAACAGATTAAAAACTAAATTCACGCCGAAACCGGTTTGGCTCAGTGGATAGAGCGTCGGCCTGCGGACTGAAAGGTCCCAGGTTCAATTCCGGTCAAGGGCATGTACCTGGGTTGCGGGCACATCCCCGGTGGGGGGTGTGCAGGAGGCAGCTGATCGATGTTTCTAACTCTCTGTCTCTCTCCCTTCCTCTCTGTAAAAAATCAATAAAATATATATATATATAAAAAAACAACTAAATTCACTAGAATTGAACTTTAACCAGGAATATCTTTCCTGAAGTCCACAAAGGAAGAGACTGTATACACCAATCTCTTGTACATTTCTAGTACTGAGCATTAATAACTCAGGGACACCATGAGGGCAAGACACTGCCATATTTTTTGTATCCTTGACACATAGTTACCAGTTAACCAACGCTGATATAAATGTTTGCTGAATTGCGTGAGCTAAATAATGACTTCGGGAAAGTCATTATTAATTTGCCAGATAGACTATGAAATGGATCAAACCTTTTAGAATCATTTTTTAAAAAAATATATTTTTATTGATTTCAGAGAGGAAGGGAGAGAAAGAAATAGAAACATCAATGATGAAAGAGAATCATTGATCTGCTGCCTCCTGCATGCCCCCTACTGTGGATTGAGTCTCTGTGCTCTGACTGGGAATAAAACCATGACCTCCTGGTTCATGGGTCGATGCAACCACTGAGCCACGCCGGTTGGGCTAGAATCATTTTTAATAACACACTGAGTTAAGGTATGTAGTCTCTCTCCCTCTCTCTCAGCAGAACTGGGATCATTTGTTTTAACTAGAACACTTTCCTGTGCAGTTTAGCTGGAGACTCTTTAAAGAGGATCAGCCAAGTGCTCAGGAATTCCTTAATGTGTGAAATGAAGTAAGTTTTATAGGCAAACAACAGTCTTAATCCCCAACCAGTTATTTCCTCCTGTGTGAGTATAATTCTGAAAATTAGATACATCAAATTTCAATTTGGATTCATGCAAGCTTTGTTTTATAGACTCATAAAGGCAGATTTCCTTTGATTATCAAAATTATTGCAAAATGGAGTGAGCACAGAAACTTTTTGAATTTGACAAAGTCTGTGTCTTCAGACAATTGGGGTAGCCTGGCATAATGCTATCTCTTTTAAGGCTCTGAAATAAATCGGACCCAACTTTGAATCTGAAGGTCACTACTGATGCATAGTGTGGATTTTGTGCAAGTTATTCAACTTGGTTTTCTCAAGTATATAAGAGAAAAATAACACCTACCTCATCAGATTGTTTGAAAATTCAATGCAATAGCATTTGTAAAGGGCATATTTCAGTGTCAGGAATGGACTAGATGCTCAATAAATGGGGCGAAAAAGATTCAATCTCTTAAAGTTTATATTCCTCAATTGTAAAGTGGGGATAATATGAAGACCTTACTTACAGTACAAAGTTGCTGTGAGGATCAAATGAAGAAAGAAGCATAACAATATTTCAGGAACTGAATAGTCCAGTACAAAAATCAAGTGAGGACAAAAACAATTTATATCAACATAGTCTTTTTTGAAGTTCCAGTCTTCATAGCAGACTATTCCCTCAGTACCTGAAATTTGTCTCAGATGCTGTAGAATTTGATTTCTGTCTTGCTCATGGAAATAAACCACATAGGGCATTATGTATGAGTAAATGTGAACTCTGAGGGAAAAACGGAAACTTCTGCTAGCATTAGGGCCTAGCTGCCAATGGCGATTCTCTCTGAAGATGTTGCTGGCAGGTTGGGTGAAAGGCTCAGAACTGGGATGCACAGGTTGTAGCTTAAATGGTGTGATTTGTAGCTAATGGTGCATCAGAAGAAGAATCAAGGAGCTGTGCCTTCTAATTTAAGGCATAGTGCTTAAGACTACATCCAACAGAGAAGAAAGCCTTCCTCAGCAAACATAAATATTAAATCCTCACTGGACTCGTCCTGTTCTCTTCTTTGTATTAAGATCTGGGAACTAGAAGCTAATATAGTAATGTTCAAGCTTCCGGTATTCTTCTGCAATAATAATCAGTTAGATCTTGCCCAATGAAAAGGGTGATACTCTTGCCTAATTATAGACCAGAGCAGAGAAAGGAGATAAAGCAGCCTGGCTCTAGAGGTAGGTAGGTTAGCAGCCCCATTGGTGTGACTTATAGGTTACAAATATCTGTCTTGCTGCTACAGCATTTCTATCAGGTTTATCCTTTAATAGCATCCTGAGAAGTACATATGCATATTATCATGGAGGAGAACCCACTACTTCTAGATAAATAGAAGCACAAAGGGAAGAAAACAAAGAGAAAATCAAGACTCAGAGAGCCTAGATAATTTGCCCAAGGCCATCCAACAGAGCCGGGACAAAAATTCAAATCCTCTAGTCCCAACCTCATGCAGGGCTTTCCCCCTACATTGAGTCTACACTTTCCTCTTCAAGTGACTGTGCTGTTCCTTCCTTTGCTCCTGACATGGGCAGATCCGTGGCTGTCTCCGACTGGCTTGGTGACCCTAAGTAACCATCTAATGACCAATTTCTGATAGAACTATAGATTCCTATCTACAGTACATTCTATAAGGTAGGTCAACAATATCAAAATAAAAAGGCTTTTTTTTTTCCAGTCTCTCCAATACACTTCCCAAATGAAATCGTCTCATTAGTGCAGTGATTAGTGCAGTGGTCGGCAAACCGCGGCTCACGAGCCACATGCGGCTCTTTGGCCCCTTCAGTGTGGCTCTTCCACAAAATACCACGTGCTGGTATGCACGTACAGTGCGATTGAAACTTCGTGGCCCATGCACAGAAGTCGGTTTTTGGCCTGGGCGAGTCTATTTTGAAGAAGTGGCATTAGAAGAAGTGGAGGTACGTTCGCTGAGGTCGACCCCTCAGATTGAGGACGTTTTTAGCAAAGGCCAGCTTAGGAGTACCCTAATTAAGTTAATAACAATGTACCTTCCTATATAGTTTAAGTTTAAAAAATTTGGCTCTCAAAAGAAATTTCAATCGTTGTACTGTTGATATTTGGCTCTGTTGACTGAGTTTGTTGACCACTGCATTAGTGGGATTCTGGGTTTAAGACTGGAAGTCAACGGGAAACCAGGGTTTATCAGGTTCTCATTGGTGCAGGTTCTCCAGACTTGGGGCTGACTGGCAGGTTCATATTACAGCCTTCTGTCCAATGAGCATGCACGAAGCATTTATCAGGGTTGTGGGGAGGCCAGAGAGGCCCTGATTCTGATACCCCCAACTCTGCAACAACTTGGTGCTGGGATCCCAGCAGCAGCCACAGACAGCAGGGCCATGCTGTTGAGAAATCGAAGGCTTGGGGTGGGAGCAATTCATCAATCTAAACTCATGTAAGACTGTGGGCTTCTCTTGTCCTTAAAAGTATGTCTTTCTTACTTTCTTGTTGTTAAATGTCCTTTTTATACTTCAGAGGCATAACAGACAAATGGAATGTATAGTCTTTGATTGGATCCTGATTAGGAAAAAGAAAATTTGAAGTCGTTATGGACTGCATACTAGATCATAACAAAAATTATTTTTAATTCTGTTGGGTGTGATAAGAGCACTGTGGTAATATAAGAAAATGTTCTTTTTTTCTCTATCGTTTCTGAATATTATAGGAATAAAGAGAGATCACACTGGGATTTGTTTTAAAATACATTAGCAAAGAAAATATTTTAAGTGATATATGGTATAAATTGGCTAACTCTTAACTACCATTGAATATGGGTGATAAGTACATGAGCATTCATTATACAAGTCTCTCTATTTTTGTATATGTTTGAAAATGTTCATAATAAAAAATTTTAATTATTAAAATATTATACATCTCAATTTGATAAAACTCAAAAACTGACAACACTGTGGCAGTGCTCCTACTAGTAGAGTGGGCTGGGAGTGACAGGGCCTGGCGACTCCTGGCCCTTCCGTTTGGGTGGCCCCAGGTGTGTCACTCTGAGCCCTGATTTCCTCATAGTGAAGCAGGTGCAGTATACCTAGACCTAGTATCACTGTGAGATGCATTTGAAGTAAAAGCCATGCAAGTGCTCTGCTACTTGAATGCATCTGTTCGGTCAGCAAACATTTAAAAAAATAGATATTTACTGTTTTTGGAAAGGAAGGGAGAGGGAGAGAGAGAAAAAAACATCAATGATGAGAGAGAGTCATTGATCGATGCCTCCTTCATGCCCCACACTGGGGATGGAGCCTGCAACTTGAACACGTACCCTGACCAAGAATTGAACTGTGACCTTCTGGTTCATGGTTGACGCTCAATCACTGAGCCACACCGGCTGGCCAGTCAGCAAACATTTTTTGAGCATCAACCATGGTAAGGCTTTGTGCTAGACACCAGTGATAAAATGATTGAAATGTGGTTCCTGCACACAAGGACTTTCTTTAACCACTATCTAAAGTATACAGTGATTTCCACAGTGAGGGAAATTCCAGAACTAGCTCTGGCCTCTAGTCTGAATACTGTCGACAATTCTTAATAAAGGCAAGGAGGTCCCTGCCCAAGTCTCCAGCTCATCTCTTTCTTGATCTCCCCTCTCCTTTGGTTCCCTCATTTTCTAGCTTTTGACATTTTCTCAGTTCCATTCTCTCCTAGCTGTAAAATATCACCCATGCTGTTCCCTGTCCCTGGAATACCTTACCCATTAGCCTTCATCAAGCTTCTCATCTTTCCCATCTTGTCTTCAATGTCACTTCCTCAGACAGCCCCCTGAGCTCTGACAAGCCCTTCCATCAAACACAATGGATATTTCTTCACATATAAACCTATTAAATTATCTATGAAGTGCTTGCTTATTACTTGTGAGGCACATAGTAGATGATTAAGGAATGTTTGACAATTGATGGAACAGAACTGCTGATGTGACTATTCCTTCCTCATCTTGATAAAAAAGTGATCTAGCCATTTTGAAAATGTTGAGATTTTGGTTATGATGTTCTACACCTCCAAGACTCACCTAAAATAATTTTCATTTTACAAATGAGGTAAAAGAAAAGAATCACCAGAGATGAGAATTGAGAGAATAATTTACCATCCACTCCTTTCTTATCACAATTTTCTGTTTCTGAAGCCTAAAATCACCTATCTAGATTCTTCTCCAATCCTAAGATTACCTTTTACTCCTGGACATGCTATCTGTGTTTCTATTTATCATCTTAATATTGCAAGTATTTTATGGAATGCAACCAGAAAAATCACATAATGAGAAGTTACCCACAGCTCCCCAACACACAAACAGAACTTTTTTAAAATTGATGGTAACAATTTCATGCTCCGTTTAGCTATTTCCATGGCTTAGGGGAAAAAAATCTTTTGCTTATTTCAGTAATTTCTTTTTCTATAAAAATGTTCCCCTGATGTTTGGCAAAAAGATCAACGAGAAAGTGAAGAACTCCCCGGGTGAACATGAAATTGGGGTTGTCATGTAAGTAAGGACAAGCTGTAACCCTATACTGTCTTCTGCACAGTATCACTTGCTAAGAAATTTGAACTCTACAACAAAGATAACATGGAACCACTGAGTGGCTTTTAAGGAATATATTTGTCACTTAGCCAAAATGACAGTTTGCCACTTTGTCATTTTGATAAAGAGACTGGACAGTGACAGTAAAAAGATCAGAAACCTGAAGGCCGTTTAAGTCTTTTTCAATGGGAATGGGAAAGAGGGGACAGACATTTGGGAGGTGTCGATAGGGACCTTGTGGCTAATCCCATGTGTCATATGATGAAGAGAGTAGAACTGGCAGGGTTCCTATGTGAGGGGACATGCTCTCATGCCAGGCTTTGTTACTTCCAGTGGCTGGGAGTGCATGGAGATAAATCTTGAACAACTGAAGCAATTTATAAACCAGATACGTTCCTGGGCTTATGAAACTGTTATAGATGAAGGTTGCGCTACAATCGCAGTGAGATGGGGTAAAACACACACTAATCTGATCATTCTATCCTCTAGGCCCTTAGAAAAATTAGGAAATAATAAAAGTGAGTGACCATTCAAATTGACTTTTATGCACCAACAAATAAAAAGATGCTACAGGAAAACTGATCCCTGGAGCACCGAATCAGGCCAATGTATCTTTCCTCCTGATTAATAATTTAGGAAGGGATTCCAAGCATGCTGCCACTGGAGGTGCAGAAGTAGCTCTTATAATTAGACTCTTATAATTAGACTCTGATGGAACCCGGGAGGGGGAGCATCAGAAAGCTGCCAGAGCGTGGTGTCACTTATCTGCCGCTTGTGCAACGAAAGGCTCGGAATTTGGAAGATGTGGGATGACTGAAGCCCAATTCTGGGGGTTGATTCAGCACAGTCACATGTTAAGTTCTTTCAATTGACATTTGCTGGCAAATGTATTCTCCATCTCCTTGAGTTGGGGCCTGGGGAATATCTGCGGTACTTGCCTCGGGATGGCATTTGTGCCTCCAATTCAACAGCTGGACATCAACACACTCCAACAATGTCCCTCTTGATTTAAACCCAAGCACAGCTGGTTTCTATAGGTCAGTCCAAGAATCATATTTTTAATACAATCTAGTTATGTGTGCCCTGTTTTAGAAGGAATGATCAGATCCACAAAAAGTCACCAAGCCCACTCTGCCCGGGAGAGAACACCAGCAGACTAGCAGGTCGCTACTTGGCCCACTCTGGAGTCATTAGAACACAAGAGGGTGTGAGAAGAACACTTTTCATGCAGAAAGCCAGTTTTTAACAGGAGTTTAATAACCATTGCCCACATTGATTAGTGTCTTTCCTATTTTGAGATGTTATCTAACTCATTTTGTGTGTGTGTTTCCCCCAGTCCTATTTCCTAAAGCTATATCAAACAAATCGTCTTTCCTATATAACCCTACAGGTATCAAGAGGGGGAAAAAAAGGAAGAGAAGATGGAGAAGGAAAGGGAAGGAGAGGGAAGAGAAGGAAAGTAAGGAGGAAAGAAGGAAGGAAAGCTCTCCTTTTCTCTTGTCTTCCTGTCTTTAGATAAAGTACCGCCTCCCTTCTCACATCCTTCAGCTGTCCCATCCCACCACTCAGGTTAAAGCCCCTGCTCAGTTCTGGAAGTGAAGGGGAGGAAGAGGCCTGGGCGCAGGGGTGGGGAGGAATTCTTCATCACTTATTATATATTTTCTCTAATACCCCTGTTCTCTGTGTAATGTCTTACCCCCACCCTGATCCACAGCTGATGCCTCAAATCCAGAGATTCCCTAGTTCAATCTCTCTAGAGATGAACTATCCATTTGCTGTGGTGGGCATGGTTGGCAGGTACAAGAGGGAACCTGGGTCTGCAATAGTTCCCTATAAGATCCCCCACATGCACACCTTCAGACACCCAAAGCCTTAATACCTGAATCCTCCCAGGATTCTATACTTCTCATTGGCTTCACACCCTTTGCAAAAACAAAAAATCAAAAACAAGACAAACAGCCCAGCTGGTGTGGCTCAGTGGTTGAGCATTAACCTATGAACCAGGAGGTCACAGTTTGATTCCTGGTCAGGGCACATGCCCAGGTTGCAGACTGAATCCCCAGTGTGGGGCGTACAGAAGGCAGCGGATCAATGACTCTCTCTCATCATTGATGTTTATATTGCTCTCTCCCTCTCCCTTCCTCTCTGAAATCAATAAAAAATATATTATATAAAACAAACAAAACCAACACCAAAACAAAACAAATAAAAAACCCCAGTCTCCCACATGTGAAGGAAAGAATCCAGTTCTTCCCTATTGTGTGTTTCTTCCCTGTTGCATCTACTTTACTACTCACACTACTCCCACAATCACACGGGGCATTATATTCACAACATTTCTGGTCACCAAATGTGTGCAGGTTTCATATCAATAAACAATTCTGGACACCAGGAGGGTATCTGAGAATTGTACTCAAACCTGACACTATCTACCTGGAGATAGCATCAGATTCCACAGGTTAAGGGCTCAATCCTACAAGAATGCTCCCCCACCCCCATTTCAGATGCCAGTCTCGTCAAGCCCAGGTTGTCATCTGTGCTTCTGACCCACTGGCTATAGGTCAGAGGTTCCAACAACCCTCTTCCCAGGTTTGATTAATTTGCTAGAATAGCTCACAGAACTCGGGAAGCATTTTACTTGCTTTCGCCAGTTATTATAAAAGGATGTGATAAAGGATACAGATGAATATCCAGATGGAAGAGATGAGTAGGGCAAAGTACGTGGGAAGGGGCATGAAGCTTCTGTGCCCTCTCTGTATGAGTCAAGCTCCCAGCACCTCCATATGTTTGCCAACCCAGAAGCTCTATGAACCCCCACTTTTTCATTCTTGTGTGGAGGCTTTGTTACAGAGGCCTGCTCTATCATTGATTCCATTTGCAGCCCTTCTCCCTTCTCAAGAGAATGGAGAACAGGCTGAAAATGACAAGCTTCTGATCATGGCATGGTTTTCCAGGTGACTAGCACTTATCTAGGAACCACTGAGAGGAAGGGAGAGGGAGAGAGCAATAGAAACATCAATGATGAGAGAAAGAGATAATCATTGATCCACTGCCTCCTGTACGCCCCACACTGGGGATTGAGTCCGCAACTGGGCATGTGCCTTGACCGGGAATCAAACCATACCTCCCAGAGCCGAATTAGAATGAAAGACACTGCTATCACCCAGGTCTGCCTTTCCTTCCAGAGTCAGCTTAAACATGATCTCTTTTCAGGATTCTTTGACCACCCCAAGAAGGAGCCGCCGCTCCTGCCTCAAATGTCTATGGCATGTGGTGCCTATGTTACTTCTACAAGGGTTAGCACAGTATCCGCCCCACAGTA
Organism: Myotis lucifugus; assembly: GCF_000147115.1. Taxonomy (NCBI): domain Eukaryota; kingdom Metazoa; phylum Chordata; class Mammalia; order Chiroptera; family Vespertilionidae; genus Myotis; species Myotis lucifugus. The sequence goes on along the minus strand of NW_005871284.1, from coordinate 1,058,465 downwards.
TTGTAGTTACTTTTGTATGAATCATATTTTTCACATCAAACTAAAACCTGAAGGAGAGCTGGCTTAGACATATTTGAACCCCGCATAAAGTTATTTGTGGCAACACATATTTAATGCTTAAGGTGCTCTCGAAACACGCAGCGCTTCGTGTTTCTATTTCTTTTAATAGGTAAGTCGTCTGTTTGCTACATGCATCCTTAGTTGCATGGCAAACTCCTTCTTCTTTTAAAAGTCATGGTCTATGTCCCTTTAATAGTATGTCTTCTCTGAACTTGCCCCTTAAATGGAATTGATCATACCCCTCTTCATCTTACTCTAAATCTCACACATACACGCATTGTGGCATTTGTGACATTGTTATACTTGTCTGTATGGTGTTGTTGTTGTTGTTTTTAAACTGGCTTCCCCTGCTAATGTAAAACTCCATGGAGGAAGGCATTATGTCTTATTTAACTCTATATTCAGCTCTTACTACGACATAATAAGTCACATAATAAGTGACCTAGGACATAATCGGTGCTTAATAAATACCAATTGCATTAAATAAAAACACAAAGTTTGTAGCAAAGAAAAAAAAATCTCAGAGGAAATCCCAGATGTACATTCTTACTTCCAGGGTGACTAGGAGCAAATTACTTAACATCTACAAGTTGGAAATAATGCCAACCACAATTACAAGACTATGATGAGGATCAAAACGACAACACATGTAAAAAGAGCTACACAAAGTAGAGCCCAGAAAAGGCCCATTCCTCTTATTTTAAATTGAAAAAAGAGCTACACAAAGTAGAGCCCAGAAAAGGCCCATTCCTCTTATTTTAAATTGAATATTAGCTGGAGACCAAATTGTTTATGCCTTTTATGTACTCAGGTTTTGCTCTGTTATCATTATCTGATAATGGTGGTGATGAAAAAGGGGGAAAAAGGAGAAAAGGTTGGAGAAGGAGGAGAAAGAAGAGGAGGAGGAGGAGAAAAAGAGGAGGAAGAAGAGAAAAAGGAAAGAGGGAGGGAGGGTGGAGGAGGTGAGGAGGAGGAAGAAGAGAGGAAGAGGAAGAAGAAAGCTTCCAGTGTATTCAATTTATTCTAATTAAATCACTAACCAGGAAGTCTAATTTATAATTCTGTTTGGTTCTAAATAAAAGCGTCTTATAGGGAGACTTATAAACCCTGTTTCCAAAACACACTTAAAGGATTGGATCCCATTAAAGTTTGCTCCCCACCCGGCTCAGTTACCAAGGTCACAATGGCAGTCTAAGGGCATGACTGCTGGTAGGAAGAAGCCCTGGTGAAACGTCATGGGACATCAGCACTTTTGCGGAAAGCACGAAACCAACCCTGAAATCTGCACATAGTAGTACATTCAGCCGGTGTTGGCCCAAGCAATCCTGGTCCTTTTAGGAAACGGAATTCTTCACGGCAGAGAAGAGCCATCGCTCTTCAGTTGAAACGCAGGATTCTCAGTTCACCCCCAAATGCCAAAAGCATTCCTGGGTGGTGTTACGTTCCTCTTTGGAATCTTTGCAGTGTGACTGCACCCCAGCGTGGAGCCACAAAGCAGGGACTGCAGATGGTGAGGGAGGCTATCTCTGTGTTGACAGCCTGCACTTGTTTTATTTCTCAGCCTGCTGTTGACAAGGGGGAGGCGACTGAGATTTAAAAGCTAATTATTCACTGTGAAATACGATCATTAAGATAAAGAGTGCTCATGTGCACACTTCAACTGTAGTGTGTGCTTTTTAAGTGTGCTGTCTTCACGTCATTGTGGTCTGGTTAAAGATGAATGCTACCCGAAGGCAGCCCTCTGTGTGTCGTATCATATCACGGGTGGCCTCTTCCTCCAGGCTGGCCTCCCTTTGATAAGAGCTCAGAAACTATATTTCCGTTTTCCTTCTTTTTGAGTTTCACATCCTACCAAAGCTGTGCATGACTAGTCCCCATCGGTGAGATTAACATGAGCTCCCTTTTCCTCCTTCCAGAAGTTCTGTGTGAAAGATATTCTTATCCCGATGTACATATGTGTACACTGTGGCCCAGAGGAGCTATGGAGGGTGCTTTAAGTCACACAGCTGGTGGCAGAAGTGGAACCCCAAGGTAGTACATACCAGAGGTGTGTGCCACTAGAGTTGAAGCTAGATTATTATAAAGATTTCACCTTCATTGTGTGCAATATGTGGCACCTATTCCAGTGAAACAACTACACACTGAACAAAGCTGACGCGGGACTCATCTGTGGTTCGCAATGAATTTCCCTCACTCTCATCTCCTCCCCAGAGATAGAAAACATAACTCACACACGAACCATCTTTCATTGCCAGTGCCCGCCCCTCTGCTGCCTCCCCAGTGTCCACACCTACTTTTCCTGATCAGCATGAAGCTTATTTATGCACGTGACTGCTATATTTCCTTGGCCCTGAATTAAATATAATCTGTCCATAAGTCCAAGCAGGCTACAGCTTGGGCCACCTGAAAATGCCTGGATTTGTGCCTGTCACTGTATATGTCACATCCACACATAAAATCCAGTAAAATATTAGTTACTTCTCTTTATTTCCATCACATGGGGAATTTCTTTGGGGACTCATTTTCCCAAAGAAATGAATATATTTTATCTGGTAATGCTTGTCTAAGGAGTAGAAAAATAAACCACACTGAGAGGGAGAGGATGAGACATATTTTTAAATTGGTGAATATTAAATGTTAGAGGGCAAATTTATAGTATTCTGTGGATCAGAGTAGGTACCCAGCAGATTGAGAGTTCCTGAAGCAGTGATTATGTTTTTCCTTCCTAGTACCACCCCTCACCCTTATGTGACACATGCTTTCACCAAGCAAGTTGAATCAGAATAGCAGAGGATGTACCTCAAATACCTTAGCCTGGCATTCAAGGCTCTGGTGAATGGCCCTTGGCCCCCCTTTCTTCTTTACCCCTATGACAACCTCCCTTATAATATTCCAAGTGCATCAAGAGTTTCAGAGCATACTTTGCACTTTTCCAATCATGTTTCCTTTCATTACATTGGTTTCTGCCATTAAAAATACTTCTCTCTTTGCCGACATTCTAACCAATCTTCATGACCCAGAAAACTACCACTTCCCCCTCTTGGTATTTCCTGACTCCTCTGGTCTAAATGAGGCTGCTGCATTCACTGCACATTCACAGAACACTCTGCAGGGACACCCATGCCCCTGCTTCGTATTTTACTGATTATTTGTGTGTTCTCTTCCCCCTTGGAGGATAGAACTCCACAAGGATAGGAAGCATGGGCTAGCCAATATCTGCAGAAACTGAAATATGAGAAATCGTTTTATTTTAATGTATGGTAGAATTTCCTCAGGATATTGCTAGAAGCTGGTTAACTCATTCATAAGGGGATTAGAACCTGGTCCCAGAATTTGGCTTGTGTGGTCAGCTTGAGAACACCTAGAGATGGGAAGCATGGGTAAGATGGCTCAGCCACTGGTCTAATTCCACAACAAGAGGGACTATGAACACAGACAACTTCATCTCATCAGGGTGTTGTGAGATGCCAGGCCATGTGAGGGTAGATGGTGGTCTTCATGCCTAGGTGGCCTGGTATAAAGTACATGTTTTAAAAAACAAGGTGTCTTCTGTGCTCCACAGCTATCTGGCACTTACCACCAAACTGTATTGCAATGCTGACAGCTCTGTCCCTGACCACTAAGGTCTAAGGCATGACCATTTAAAAACATAGCTTCAGCCCTGGCCAATGTTGCTCAGTGGTTGGTGTGTCAGCCTGCGCACAGAAGGGTCTCAGGTTCAATTCTCGGTCAAGGACAAATATATGGGTTGCAAGTTCGCTCCCTGCCTCCTGTCGATGTGTCTCTCTTACACTGATGTTTCTCTCTCTCTCTTTCCCCCTCCTGCCCTCCCTTCCACTCTCTCTGAGAAGCAATGGAAAAAATATCCTCAGGTGAAGATTAACAAAAATAAAAAAATAATAAAAGAAATAAAATAAAATAAAATAAAACACATAAGCTCAGCACCTAGTTCAGTACTTAGTACATAAACAGCCCTAGGTAAAGAGATAGGTGTCTGTTGAACAAATAAAGGAAATAATGTAAGAAGAAAAGAAGGAAAGACAATAGACATGCACATGTTTTTCCAACTCAGCTTTTCAGGAAACGCGATGGAGATCATGGCCATGATGAGACAGAAGTTGTTACTGGCTTCACCACAATTGCCCAGCATTTCCTGTGCAGAGAAAGCTGAGCTGCAGGGGAGAGGCTGAGCCAAGAGCTCATACTGGGTCAGCTGGGACATGCTCTGGGAGCAGATGGATGAGTCCTACACCCTCCCCAGGCCTCGCAGCGCTTGCTCTTTACCATGAGGGTTTATGGAGGTGTGCCTGTGCTTGTGTGGATTTAAAAGAAGCAACACTACAAATTCTCAAAAGTGCCTTAAGAAATTTAATTTTGTTTTCTACAATCAATTCCTATAAATAAGCAATTTAGAACATGTAGGTCAATTAAGACCACACAACAGCTCCCCACATCCCTACATTCTTGTCAAAGACTCCTCATTGTCAGAAGTCTCACTGCCTAAATTCAAATTCAAAAGGAGCTAGTCTATTGCTCCAATATATATTTTTTCCTAAACTGCTGTCACATGCTATTTTACTGTCTCAGCCGTGAGCTGTTGGCATCGGAGTGCACTGGGGCAGTTGGGCTCATCCAAGTCTTGGCATTTTCTCAAAGACATCTAAATAGGGCCATAGGAATTCTGCAGAGGTGCCCTGAGCTTCTAGGAGAGGGTCTGCCACAAAGACACCCTGGTCAGCACCCAGCTCATCTGGCCATACAAGCCTGAGACTGCACAGGCAGGGGAGCATCACGCAGCATTTGCTGGTGGTGCAGAGAACTCAGAAATGCGAACAGATGGCACAGAGAACACAACCCTGAACAGTCAGCAGGATGACACTCATTAAGAGTCACCACTGAATCCACTTTCAGCAAAATCCCATTCCAGTGAACTATTACTTTTCAAACACTGTCACTCTGCTTGAATGAAAGTGACTATAGGGTACTATAATGCCAGGCCTGGTTGAAGCTCTGCAGATGACAGATTCTCCCAGAGCCTCAGGGACCTTCCATCCACCATTTCCTCCTGGCAGGTCCTGACCAGATCTCTCCTGTAGCCTTCTACGCCTGTGTAGATAGGACAGGAAGCCAGGTAGCACTCAGAACATTCTTCCCTAGCCTGCCTCTCATTACCCTGCCTTCTTTCTCTTTCCAGTAGAATGGGCTTGGGGGATAGGGGGAGGGTAAAGAAGAATTTGTGGAGGAAGGATAGAAAAAACTTGCTACTCTACAGGTCAGAATTTGTTCCACGATGAAAATTTATTTATCCTCACATTTTTCCCCCCAAATATATTACCAAGTTGTTTCCCAAAGAAAATCCTTTCTCCCTTCCTAATGGAATGTACCAATCTTAGTACAGGCTGTAAAACTACATTTTGCTGTACTTTAGATGCCATTAATAAATTAAAATATTGACATATGAAACTAAGATCAGATGAACACAACACGGGATAATGATTCTGAAGTCACCATCCCCAGACTGCTTTGCATTCATTGACAGAAGCCAATATCTCCCCTTTATCATCTGTTCCATGCACCCTCTGCTGCCAAGAAGTAGGACCTTGAATATTCACAGCTTTTCATACCTCCACGTCTTCTCTCTCTACAAGGCCCCTCCCTCTTGTTACCCATTAGTGTCTCCTGAAATCCTACTCATGCTACAAGACCCAGTGTAAATGCCACCTTTTCTAGTCAACATTTCATGAAGCCTCAGTCAGCAAAAGCTGCTATTTCACCTTTGTTCCCATCGTTCTTTGTTATAACATTTAGATAGGGATTTGTCTTTGCTTGTAATTTCTTGCTGCTACAACACCAATGAAAAGGTATTAACCATTATAGTTAGGTCCTGGCATAATGCGTTAATTAGATGGCTTAACAAAAGGACAGACCTCTTGACTTGATGTCTCTAGCTGACTAATCTCATTATAAAAGGTAAGAAATCACGTAAGCGAGTTACCTGACACTATAAAGATGAAAGGCTGATATCCATTACTTGGTTGTTACTCTATGATGTAAGAAATCTGGGTTCTAATCTCACCTCTGCCATTAACATCCCCCCCACCCCCAAACTCACACCATGTCTAACCTTTGGTTTACCAGTCATTTACTTAGTAAATCTTATCAGTAACATTTGCCTTTGGTGCATCGTTGTTTGCTACACTGTTATTTACCAACCAGAGGCCCGATGCACAAAAATTCGTGCAAGAGTAGAGTACACCTTCCTTCCCCGGCTGCCGGCACCGGCTTCCCTCCAGCACCCGGGACCCAGGCTGCTTCCCTTGGGCCGCATGCAGGCACCCAGGACATGGGTTGGCTTCCCTCCAGCCCAGGCTTCGTCAGGAAGGACATCTGGAATGATGTCTGGAAGACATCAGGTCTAATTAGCATATTACCCTTTTATTATTATAGATAGTATCCATGCTTTCATATATACTCTACTCTTACCATCTTCTCACCACCAAAGACCAAGAAACATGCAGAGTTGCCTACAGAAAATAAACTCATATGTCTTTCATGAACACACGTACCTAAGAAAACATGGCTACAGAGGACAGATGTGGCTGTGCAGTGACCTTGGGCAAGTAACTAAACCTCTGTGAAACCAGGACACTAGCCCTACCTGCTCATGCTGCATAATTATGGGCATATAAGAGCTAAGGTCTGGAAAACACCTAGTAGGAAGTACCTCTCCAATTTAGCTTTTTCTATATATATCTGTACTATCTCTTAATTATAGTCCAGTTGCATAGTATTCTCTTCTTCTTGTTTGCTGATATTGAATCCCCAACAGATTTTAAACTGGACACTTTCCATATATAAAGTGCTTTTTAAAAGATTTCATAATACCTGTCTTCTTAAGAAGAGCGGGGACAAACACATAGAGATCTTATTATTTATGAAAAATGCAGCTTTACTATGATCATCTAAATCTACAGACACATGAGAGAAGAAAAATTCTTGCCAAAAATTATATAATTATGTTAATTCTAACCAACTGCCAGCAAAGAGATCAAAGGTTAAGTCTTTTCTCAGCTTCACTGAATGATAATGATAATAAACGTAGCTATTCTTAGTAGCTAAAGTATATTTTGCAATTGTAACTGACACTATTTGACTTTCAATTTTTTGTAAGCTAAATGACTTGCAATATATTTTCTTGTTTGAAACAATAACTCCTTTAGCTAAGTAAAAGTGCCTTTGCCCAATGTGACCCACCTTCTTGCTCACAATTTGCTCTACAGTTTGAGAACATTGCTTAACAAACATAACAAAGGACTTTGAAAAATATCTTCTCCCTTGGAAAGCCCTGGAATTGCATATCTTCTCAGCTCTCCACACTTTATGTACCTTCAAGTTTCACCACCTCTCTGATGTTTTCTTCGATCTTTCCAGGATTGAGCATTTACTATGTGCCAGGAACTATATTGGATGCCTTATATAGAAATTGATCTCGTTTCTTCTCCCACAACCCTGACGTGGGTGTTGGCATCACACACAGTTGACAGAAGTAGACGCTTGCTCCAGGTTACATAAGTGGAAATCAATGATGGTCCCAGGTCTGAAACCACGTCCATGTGTTGGGATGCTGCACTATGAACTGCTGTCCATAACTCTCTTCACCTTCATGTCTTAGTGACTGTCACCATTCATGATATATATTAGAAACACAATAAATTATTGTGAGAATATGTGCCTAATATGCAAATTTTCCCCACAGGAGTTCAACTGGAAGACCGATTGCTCGCTATGATGTGTGCTGACCACCGGGGGCAGTGTAGGATGAAGGAAGGCCAGCTGGGAAAGGGAAGCCCCTGGCCGGCAGCTGGAAGGAAGGCCCCAGCTAGAAGCCTGAAGGCCCCAATCGGCCCTGATCACCAGCCAGGCCTAGGGACCCTACCTATGCACAAATTTCATGCATTGAGCCTCTAGTGGTCATAATAATAGCCATTTTTTTTTTTAGCATTTACCCATGTCAAACAATGTTTTAAGAGTGACTCATGTGAAAACTCATTCTTTAAAAATTTTTTAAAAATTAAATTTACTGGGGTGACATTGGTTAATAAAATTATATAGGTTCCAAGAATACAATTCTATAATACATTATCTGTATATTGCATTGTGTGTTTACCACCCAAAGTCAAATCTCCTTCATCATCATATATTTGACCCCCTTTACCCTTTACTACCTCTATCTCATCCCCCTTTCGCACTGGAAACAACTCCACTACTGTCTGTGTCTATGATAAACTCATTCAATCCTAACAGATCTATGTGGTGGGTACTATTATCTCTTTTACAGATGACAAAACTGAGGGACACAGGGATTAATTATTGAGATGGAGAACCAGAGAGAGAACTCCCACCTCCTATTTCTTATCTATCCTTGGTCCACTTCTACAGGGTCTGCAGAAGTCCACAAATCTTCTCTGCTCAGAAATGAGGACTCATACCCCACTTCCCTGGGTGTATTCCTTTATCCTTTTCTACTGCTCCTGAATCTTCCTCCAGCTAATCATTTCTCACAGGTGTTGGAAGGCATCTTGCCTGGCAGGTCAATAGTTTGGTTTTCTTTTCACAATCCTACTCATCAGGTTTGGCATGACAACGCGGCTCCATCTTTCTTCGTACACAACCTGTGCAGTAGGGATTACTCTCATTTTACAGATGAGAAAGCTGGGGAACAGAAGGCTAAGTAAGAAGTGACCTGGGATTTGATAGTAGACAATCTGACTCCAGAGCCTGACCTTTGATCCACATACTGCAAGACCATGAAGAATCACTTACTGTCTTCTCCAGATTCCTAAAGCCTGCCATCAACAAATGTGATCCCATATTAAACTGTATTTTATTGTACTGTATTAACCTTATATTAAATTGTACTGTTATGTAATTGCTTCTTAATATATGGCCTATTTTATTGTAAACTGTTAAGACATCATGCCATCCTTTTTCCTTTGGGGTCCACAGAGTGCCTCTCTCAAATCGTAGACTTATTATTTGTTGAATACTAAATTAAAGGTCTTGTCCCAGGTAAATTCCTACAACCACAGGCCACTCAGAAGAGTTTTCCAAGTGCTAACGAAAATCTTCTATTACTCTCTCTTCTCCTTACTCTATATATCCTTCCCTGAGCACTCCCTTCATCCCCATTCAATTACCTTCTGTACTTCACATTGCTCTTCACAACTTTACCACATCTCCTGCAAGTCCTTCAGACACCTCAAAATGTTAAGACTGAACTTGTACCTCCAGATACTTGCTCCTCTTCCTAGAACTAGAAGGCACTATGGACCACCCAGTTTCTTGGGTCAAAAAGATCAGCAGGAATCAGCTCTTGAAATGTGTGCCAAAGGCCTAATATTAGAAATAAGAATAAGAATAAACACCAGGACTATATAGCAAACTTATGCACTCTACTTCATTTTTCTAATTTTGGCCTACCGAATTACCCAGAAGTTTTCTCTTTCTCCATATGCACTAGACAATCAATTTTATTTATGCTTAAAAAAAAGAGGCAAATATACAGCCCTATTTCCTATGCGCATATAGGCTGTAATGAGTCAAAGAAGTGAGATAAAGTGAAGTGTCCTAACCCTGCAAGGAACAAACATTTATTTATTTTGCTTAAATTATATTTTTATTAATTTCAGGGAGGAAGGGAGAGGGAGAGAGAGAGAGAAACATCAATGATGAGAGAGAATCATTGATTGGCTGCCTCCTGCACTTCCCACACTGGGATTCAAGCCCACAACCAAGGCATGTGCCCTGACCACAAATTGGACCATGACCTCCTGGTTTATAGGTCAATGCTCAACCACTGAGCAACACCGGCAGGCAAGGAATGAACATTATTTAATTTATATTGTATATAAGGTCACATGTACATCACTTAATGTAATCCTTACAACTAGCCTATGAAATTGGTATTATTATTCACATTTTATAGATGAATAAACTGAGGCCCAGACAAATGAAATGAGTTGCTCAAGTTCACATGGCTGACAAATGACAGCGACAGGATTTAAACCCACATTTGCCCCCTAGAACCTATAAGCACTCTCCTTACACCATACAGTCCCCAAATAAACCAACTCTGAAAGCAAAACAAAAAATGTGGTAATGAGTTTTGCTTATTTTTCTTACACGATAGACTATAAGTACCTTGAAAGTATTAACTATTAAGTTTTTAAATTAAAATATTTATGTTACTTTTGTGACTTATTAGGACTTTATAAATAAGCAAGGTACTACAGCTGAGAAGATTAAGATACAAAAAGATTGTTCTAGAGAATAGAGACTGATACTTATAAAATCATAGATTAATTTTTTTAGCACCTAATATGTCCCATAACCATGATTGTTGATAATCTTGGAGATATAATACACAGCCTAGCTCTTAAGGAGCTCCTAGCCCTGGAAGAGAAACACACAAACAATAATGTATAATAACATCATTCAGTTTCTATGACAGAAGATGGTACAAAGCAGATCACAGATCAGTGGCGTGCCAACCACGTATGACACACAACTGTATCTTTTCTGACTTCATGGTGTTTTCAGAAATAAGAACCAAAGGATGAACATTTAAAAATTGAGAAACTTCACATCAAAATCCACATGTGTGGCAACCCCCAAAATGAAAAGTCTGATGGCACAGCCTTGATTCCTGTTAGGCCACCATCACCTTGAACCAGTGACTGCTGCCTCCAAGGGTGGTATGTGTGTATATTTGTACAGAAGGGCCCATGTTCCATTAAATTAACAGTTTTCAGGAGGGCTATAGACATTTCCTACCAGGCCCACATTTGATATGGTATTTCACCTTGGCAACATTGCTCACCAAGGTAACACGGATAAAGTCACAAAGTCTTGCACTGACATTTAAGGTGACATATATAAAAATGTCAAGGCAGTGTTGACAGGAAGAGAAAGGGCTGAGGTTAGGGGGAGTGCAGGCAAAAAGTAGTGATGGGAAGATAGAAAGGTGATAAAATTATACTATTTGATTTCCTTCCCTCCTTCCATTCTCCTTCCTTTTCTGCCTCCTTCCTTCCATCTCTCTCTATGCAGACACCTCTCATGACTTCTCCAAAGCCTGTGTTCGTCCCCTTGTGGTCCAAGAACTTGAATTAAGGACAGAAGCACCTGCGAGTGCTCGAGACAGCTCTCACCCTAGACTGAAGGGCACTGGGAAGCTGCCTCAATGGGGGATTAAGTGAATCAACTGCACCTTGTATGTCTTGCTTAAGACAGGGAACAAAAAGCACAGTGACCTCCTGTTGGAGACAGATATGAAGGTGACTGGCAAATCCTCAGGCCAGAGTAAATGAATCATTCATGTAAACGAATACATTAATACACACCCTGACACATTCATCTCTCATCCTCATACCTACTGTGAGGAAGCAATATTCGCATCTCTATGGGACATTTGTATCTCAATATACTTGCACTGAGTCAATACACACATCTACTGATAAATGTCTTTAAACATGGTCTACATTATCTGTTTAGAAAATATATGTTTTGAAGCATGTCCAATGGCCTTCAAAATCAACACAAACGAAAATGAGGCTCTATCAGCTACAGGTAGGCACCGTCAATTAAAACCTGGCTGTTTGACACCAAAGGCACATCCTCAGCTCTTCCCTCTCTAATCTTTGAAATTATCCACCTTGTCAGGAATTTCATGGAGAGGACACAGAGTGAGCCAGTATGAGACTTAAAATAAAGAAACAATTAATTCTAAAGTACCACTATGTGTCTAGCTCTACTAAATTTGTTAATACATTAACTCATTTAACCTCCTACAATGAAATGTGAGCCACATATCTTGTCTCTTTATTCATCCTGGTACTTGTAGGACAATTCCTGGCACACTGGAGGTGCTTGTTCTGGCTATAACCTACAGGTCCTCAGCACCAATCATTAACCCCACCCTCCACCCCAATGCTCTCCACGTGTCACAGGGGCTAGAAGCCTGAGAACCAACCATTATCCCAGAATCTCTTGCCAGCAGGGTTGCAGCTTAGATTCTTCCAATCAGAGCAACTTATATGAGTTTTGGGATGTAGGAGGGTGGTGGCCTATTGGCAAAGGATTTGCACTACTAACCACTGCCGTAGCTGCTTACAGTTTCCTCAGACTCCATAGATTACTGTCGGTCCCTAGCTCCAGGGCTTGCAAGAAACTATTGCTCACAAATGGCTTCTTTTTAAAATATATTTTTATTGACTTCAGAGAAGAAGGGAGAGGGAGAGAGAGATAGAAACATCAATGATGAGAGAGAATCATTGATCATCTGCCTTCTGGACCCCCCTACTGGGGATCGAGCCTGCAACCTGGGCATGTGCCCTTCACTGAAATTGAACCTGGGACCTGTCAGTCTGCAGGCCGACGCTCTATCCACCAAGCCAAACCAGCTAGGGCACAAATGGCTTCTTGAAATTTCCAATTAAGGTGTCGCTGCCCCTGACCCCTGCCTATCACTGCTCCCAGGTTCCAATGATTTCTAAGCACACTAATACCCTGAATTACTTCTCTTGCTGCTTAAAATACATAAGGTGATATCTGTTTTCCTGACTGATTCAATGTTCTATAAATATTTGTTAAACAATTGAGAGAAAAAAACAACAAAAAAATAATTCAATGGCCAATACTATTCCTACCTTGCCGTTGTAGAATAGAGGCTCCTAGGGTGAAATAACTTAAGCTCACATAGCCAACTATTAAATGTCAGAGCTGAGAGTTGAGCCCTAGACTATCTGATGCTAAAATGCTTGTGCTTTTTCCATTCAGACACAGCCCTCAGAGGACATAACATACCACATTGCTGCCAAAATCTTATCTCAGAGGTTAATAGCTGTTGTTTTTTACTTTTCCTGCTGCTCATGCACCACTGTGGTTGGAAACCTCCCTATAAATTAGAAAGGTACATTAATTCCCAAGGCAAGCTATCCATTAAATATATATGAGACCCAGCAAGATACCCTGTTAAAAATGTACATTGTGTCTGCATTATCAGTGTGTGGTCCACAGGCCAAGCTTGCAAAGTATTGAGAAAGTGAATAAGTGAATATATGTTCCCTGGTTTTGTTTGGTCAAAAGTTCTTTTGCTGATAGGTTGCATGCTCTGACTCAGTGGTCACTTGGGTCATCAACTACTTGTGTGTTGGTAATTCCATTAAAATGTTCATAGCGGCACAATTTACCATAGCTAAGATTTGGAAACAGCCTAAGTGCCCATCAGCAGATGAGTGGATTTAAAAACTGTGGTACATCTACACAATGGAATACTATGCTGCAGTAAAAAAGAAGGAATTCTCACCATTTGCAATAGCATGGATGGAACTGGAGAGCATTATGCTAAGCGAAATAAGCCAGTCAGAGAAAGATAAATATCACATGATCTCATTCATTTGTGGAATATAACAAACCACATAAACTGATGAACAAAAACAGATCCAGAGATAGAGAAGCATTGATCAGACCATCAAATCTCAGAGGGAAGGTAGGGGAGGGTGGGGGTAAGGGAGAGAGATCAACCAAAGGACTTGTTTGCATACATATATGCCTAACCAATGGACACAGACACCAGGGGGATGAGGGTATAAGTCGGGCGGGGGGGGGATAATGGGGGGGTAAGGACACATATGTAATACCTTAATCAATAAAGAGAAAAAAGAAAAAAAATGAATGAAAATGTCTGTATCCTTCCCATTGTTCAGCACAGTAACAATGTCACCTAGGCTGCTAATTTTCTTTGAGAAACCTCAGTGATCAAGAGAATTGTAATTCTGAGGCAGATAGAGATAAGAACCCATCCCTACTTTCTAAATGAAGGATTGAGGCACTGAAAACGATTAACCTACTTCTGTTGTGATGTAGTAGAAAAAGCATTGCACTGGGAATAGATCCGGGTTCTCATCCTGACAGCTGTCACTTCCGAGACCTGAAATCTCGGACAAGCTGTGACTGTGGCCTCAATATCCTCATCTATAAAATGGCAGTAGTGATATCTCCAGAGCTACTGCAAGGATGAGCTATTGTAGCACCTAGCACAGCATCTGCCCCATGGTGTGGACTCAGTGAGTGCAAATAGTATTGCCATCATTAATGGTGAGGGTCTGTCAATACCTAGGTTGTCATTCTGTAGGCTGGTCCATGTTAGTCCACAAGGCTCTCCAGTCCCAAACAGGCAGCAGTGGTTGGGTGGAGGAACACTTTAAAACATGTTTTGCACACTCATAATTGCGCTACCTAGAGAGATTATGTCATTGCAAAGAACATATTACAACTTTTGCTTGATGGTGTCTGGTGCCTTTGGGTGGGGAGAGTGGGAATGACTGGCAAAGAGTGGGTGGAGCAGAATCATCACACTTCAATTTCCCTAAGAGGACATCCAAGATTAGACTTGCTAGATGATTCTGGGGGTGGGTAGGTGAAGTTGGGTGCCTTCTGCAAGCCAAGAAGTAGTAGTTAACACATTGCACACCAGTAATTTTATTGCTAACTTTACCCAGTGGCCAGGTAAGTTTCTATTGAAAGTACAAAAAACGTTTTACAAAGTATCATACTTTAAAAAGATATTAGCTTGTAAGAACATGTAATAAATAACTTCAAAATGCAATGGGTATTTAATTTTAAGGCATGCCTTTAACATTTATGAAAAACCCTGTGTAACATGAAAACACAAGAATGCTCATGATCCGCCTGCAACATGTTAAAACTGTGGAAATGAATGAGGTCACAGATGATTTGGGATTAAATGAGGGAAAACTGAACCATACTTGACCTCAGAAAACTCACAGTACTAATCTCTAGCTTTGAGCTCGACACACAGTAGGTTCTCAATAAATATTTGTTGAATTAATAAATATCAGATTGAAAAGGATATCAATCTTCCTTAAAGTGCATGTGTCCCCCATTTCTCTTATGATGTAAACTCAACATATCTTTGAAAAGCTAACTGAAGTATGTGTACTTCCTGAAAATTTTGTCTCTCAGTTTGAAAAAGTCCTCTTCTGAAAGTCCATCCATCAACACTAATATTTATGAGAGTTCCCATCCTACTCACATAGCCTAAGCTCCAAGAAGACTTTAAGGACAGAAAACATGTTTTTTGCATGGCTGAAAATCCTTCTGTCCACTAAGATCGCCGCATGCTTGCTACACCAAGCTCTCAATAAGCAGAAACTAAGTGCTTCATTAATCAAACAGTTTTAAAATATTGCCAGAAAAGTAAGAAATATATAGAATGCTTTAGAACCTTAGAAGTGAGGGAAAATAAAATGTGTGCACAGAGGACTTAGGGCACCACAAGCGAGAAGGTGCTGAGCCAAGTTCTGAGTAAGAGCAGAACTGAAGTATGAGGGGGAATCTTGCATGAAGAGACTGGTAGAGTTGGTTCCAGGAGAGAAGAGATGGGCTCCTCTTCATTCCTTACTCATTGCTGGGTTTCCTTCTTATGTTAAGTACTAGGTTAGACAATTCAGGTACAACAACATGTAAGGCACAGTTTTTTCTCTCAAAGACTTTAAGCAACAGGAGAAAAACTAGGAATAGCTACAACATAGCACACAGTTTAGAGCAAGGAGAGTATAAGCAGGGGATATACTTTTTATAGATTAGATTAGCTGTTGGGTGCTCACTGCTAAGGATGACCTGAGGGATATGACAGATATCATGATTGGGGGCTACACAAGGTTGAAGCCAGGGCTTCAATCTCCTCTGTCAATCACAGCCAACCTATTAAAATACACAGAGAATGAAGTTCCTTCATTCCTTCTTCAACTAGATCTTAACACAATAATCTCATCCCAGCCCTGTTTGCCTGCGCGCAATAATCTCTTTCCAAATCTAGATATATACTGGAACTTGCCTGCGCAACCTGGGACGTATGGTTACCAGCCTTTTTATAATTAAAGCTGCATATATTTATTGGTGTAAATCAAGCATGTCAAACTCGAGGCCCAGGGGCCACATGCAGCCCACAACGAATATTTTTGCGGCCCAGCCCATATAACGGTATGTAAGAAACATTTTAATAAAAATTTTGTAACTTAATTTTTACAATATCCTGTTATACATAATTATTAATAATGAACTACAACGTTCGCTAATGACTGATGACTATAATCGTGTTGCCTTCATTTCCCTTACACGCCTTACATGCAGGTGCACCATTTCTCTCCACTAATACTAGCAGCAAATATTTTAGCAGCTGATTGCCACGTTATTAGTCTTGTATTGACTTTTTGGTGTGCGCAACAGGAAATATTTCGCTTCTGGAGAACAAGAAAAATAGGTTTACTTGTGTTATGCTTATTAATTTGTTCAGTTATTCAGTGTCTGATAAGTTAACTTCAAGAAAAATATTGATTTTTATTAAAGTGTTCTATTATTTTATGTTAAGGATTACTCATTTATTTCAGTCCTTTGTATTCGGCATGTCTCTATCGAAATAAACCTATGTTTCTATGAAAACTGAAGCTTTTGTTTTTTTGTGGCCCACAGAAACTTAAACCTTGTTTATTTGGCTCATGTTAGCCTTTGAGTTTGACATGCTTGGTGTAAATCAAGAGACTACAATATAGGAAAACATTAATAAAGGAGATTATTTCAAGAAAGAATTTCTTAAAATAAGCTTTTGTCTTTTGTCTACATTAAAGATTAGATAACCTTTCCTCAATTCATCTAATGAGTTTTCAAGTGCATTTTTCACTCATTTGCTCTTTGAAATAGAATTATTGCCATTTAAAGGTGATATTCAAAGTCTGTCCTAAGTACACTTATTACTGTCTAAGGATATGACATTCAGAAAAATGTGCTTTGCTGAATGATGGTGGACACCGAGCTAGTATGGTGTTGATACAGTCTCTAATTCATTTGTTTTCATTTCTGTCAATCCTGAAGTTTAGATTGAATTTTAGTTTCCTAGAGCCCAGCACATATCTTAAAAAGGACATTGTGGTCTTCACAAAAACTTATTATCAGAATATAGAGTTGACAGCATGGCAGGTGGTCCAAAATTACAACCAACTAATCCAAAATTTTTAGGATCCATGCTAGAGAAATTAGTGATGCTTTTTCCCTCTGTTTGGTTTAGGATTCATTATTAGACATGCTCAGAAATCAAAGTTAGAGGACAAACAAGTCTCCCACTCACTTCACTGTCCTGTGGGGAGATGAAGTTCAAAACCAGAATGATGAAGCTCAAGCTGAAGTCCATGGAACAAGATATTTAAATAGATAGCACTGGTCATATCTGGCATCACACATGTGGTGGGCATTGAAGCATGGTAGCATTTTCATAGAAAGAAGGTAGAGTAGAGGGCCTTCTGATGACACATTTATAGAAACATCCAATAGTCAACTTGTAAAAATGTAGGAATAGAAAATCCATTTCCAACCTTCCCTTTCTAGTCTCACCTACTTGTCTCTGAACTGCTAACACAATTTATTGGATAGGGACAAGAACCTATAGAGTCTCAGAATACACCTTGTTGTTTTATCTCTCTGTGCCTTTGTATAGACTGCTCACTCTACCTCAGATATTCTTGGTCCTTTAGTTCTTTAAAGTACTGTGGAGATATTGCTTTCAGAGAAACTTTCTCTAGTTCAGTGGTTCTCAATCTTCTGGCCTTTTAAATACAGTTCCTCATGTTGTGACCCAACCATAAAATTATTTTTGTTGCTTCTTCATAACTGTAATGTTGCTACTGTTATGAATCGTAATGTAAATATATGATTGGCAGGATGGTCTTAAGCGACCCCTGTGAAAGGGTCGTTCGACCGCCAAAGGGGTCGCGACCCACAGGTTGAGAACCGCTGCTCTAGTTCCTCTTAGTATAGGTAATCATTCCTTTCCCTGGGTTACCTCTCTATTTTGTTAACAATAATATAATTATTTTTATATCCTGATATTATAACTTAAATAATAAAATTGAAGTAAAATTGTGTACATACAGTATATTTGACTTTCTACAAGACTGAGAGCTTCTAAAGCTTAGGGACCTGTTTCACTCAGCACCAAATCTCTGATCCCTGGCAGAACTTACAAGACATGTTCGCTGAGTTTAATTAAATCTCCAGAAAGCCAACATTTCTTTTTCATTCCCTGTACAAATAAATTTCTGGCCCATCACCATGCTCTATTAGAATATTTTCCCAATTCCGAACTTGTATTAATTGACCTGCTTAGTTACTGAATGCCTCATAGAGCCAGGCAGGGTGTTAGGTCCTGGGAACAGAGTGGTGGGCAAACAGATGTGGCCCTTTGCCTCATGGACTCCTGCCTTTTGTTCAAACTCATTCAAATTATTCATTCATATTAACTCACCATAAAATAATATTCTTGCCTCTGGCAGTAGCTTTTCAATTCGGAAGGCCATGTATAAAGCAAATTGGTTTTATGCTTCAGTTGAGAAATCTATGAAGAAACATTCCATGCCACTGTGACCCTTGGGAAGTGTACTTGTTCTTCATGCATATATGTATGTGTATCCCTTTTGACATGTACATTTCTATGCCAGATGTATGCATATATTATAGATATGCAATGTGCAAGTAAGGTCCACAGAAGGCTACAACCCATTTATAAATAGAATGATTCCCTGGCCCTTCAAACTTAAACCCACTTAATTAAAAACAGAATATGATTTGTACCTTAACATAATGGCTTATGATTTTCAAGTTTAATGTTGGTCCTTTATTTCTCTTAACCCCATTGTGAAGGCCCCACGAGTATATGTAGGCCCTGACACTGAGAGAGAGACAAATAATCATTCCAACCTTGAAAATAAAGGAACAAAAAATGGTTACCAAGTAAATTTAAAAAGCTATCATATATTTCTCAGCACTCAGAATAGTGCTAAACAAAGTAAGCACTAAATGAATATCTTATGATTAACTGAGAAAAGGAATGAGAGAACAAATACTTGGAATTCTTCATTAAGGCAAGCCAATGGAAGAGTTTCAATAGGGAAAATGGCTTTAATAGGGAAAAACAGTTCAAAAGCAAGTCTTGATTCAAATGGTGAAAGAATTCTATGTAGATGATAAACACACACACACACACACACACACACACACACACACAAAGTTAAACCTTATAGCAATTCTTTAAATTTATTGGCCTCTCAACTCTCAGGGCAATGATGTACACTTTGGTGCATGTAATAGCCCATCTCCCTAACCCAACCAGCTTATCCTGCTGCTGAAGTCAGGAACCAGTTAACATCCAATCAATCTCGATGAAGATTAGAGATAAGACATTACCAATAGTCTTGTCAAAATCTGTATAACCTTCTTCAGCTTCTGTGCTTTTATCATTCCTGGGCTTGTCCTAAATATCACAAATACAGTGAATGCTTGGCGGTGTGGTGGGTGATTACACCCTTGGGAGAAGGTGAAAGCAGGAGGAAAGGTCATCGAACATTTACTGAGTGCCTACTCTTTTCAGGCCTGTGCTAGATTCTGGAAAACAACAATAATAAAACCACTCCCCTGAAGGCTCTGTAGCTGGACACTCAATACTGAATATTGGGAAGTGTGATAGGTCTTGGTATACATAGTCCTTAGTTGTTATTTAGTATCAGAAAGTATATCCATAACCACAGAAGGAAAGAAATCCCTTTGGGCTCTGTCACAAGCCCATCATTATGAAATTCTAAGTTTGCGTTGTCATAGATGAAAACATTTCATTTAAAACCTCCAGCAAATTCCATCTAATCTATGAAACAGGTTCTCCAGGGGATAAGGGGATACCATGCATGTTTTAACAAGTTCATCTCATTAGATTACTCCTGGGTGAGTAACTATCTAAGAATTCTGAGGGACAAATGGATTCCTTTTTATTGTTAACACATACATGCCCAAACACTTATTAGAGAAAAAAAATGTGGCAATATAAGTAACTTAATATTTCCAATAGGCATATACTACTAAGATGTGATCTGTTGAAAATCTTAAAACAATACAAATGAATCAGATTTTTGTTTGTCATGGCTACTTCAGCATAGTTTGGATCGAAGGCAAGAGCATTGACTAAATCACTTGGCAAAGTCCCCTCCAGTTCTTCCCATCCCCTACTTCTCGGAGCTGTAATTTTCATTGGTACAGAATAAACTTCTGCAAAGGACCGAAGGAGTGTTTATAAGACTGTAATACGGACATTGATGTTTTGTAAGTTTACATGCAAAAATTAGGTTCAGATACCATAATTTAACCAAAAGGTGTTTTTTAAATGCAAGGAATATGTGTGTGCGTTTTTATATTTTCCTCATCTCTATGACAACTACATAGGTTTGGAGCAATGCTGTCTTGCACTCATTACGGATATGGCCTCACAACCTGGCCCTCCGTGAACATTACATGCAAATGTGTGAATTATCTAGTTGTAATCAGGCTGCTGCATTCCTGGCCTTCAGTTATGAGGAAATCCTGTTTTGTACATAGAACATGAATTGAGATTTGTTTTTGAAGAATTAGACGGAAGTTAAAGAGATGAAGGGAAGCCCACTGCTTGAATCATGCTCTGTGATGTGGAACTTGGAGGTCTGTATCCACTCCCTTATTTTTTTGGTCTTATATCCAACATTACTGTGTCCCTCCTACGGGCCTGTCAATGGGAGGAAGAAAAATCTCTGTCCTTACTAATGACCTTCCTCTGGAGATGGTGTTAAGGAGACAGAAGGAAGCTAGACAGACAGGGGCTGAGACCATTGGGGAGCAGGAGGATAAAACCGGGGACCCCAAATGAGCGGGGAAGGAAGGGCACGCTAGAGAGACATGAGCTTTAAAACGTATGGATGTTGCTGAAACAGACAGCTTGCAGATAACACATCACAAGACAGTGAGGCATATAACCAATCCCAAGAATGTTATTAAGGCAGAATTCTTGGAAAAGACCAGTCAGGAGCTAGCAAGGCTGTATCCAACACCTAAATTAAAAGGCACACGCTTCCTCTTGTCCTCCTCCTTCTCCCCAGAATGCAATGGGTTCCTGATGTTCCTGTGGCTAGGGAGCACATCCCTGAGCCCACGTGGCTTAAAGCTATGTGCGACTCAACACAGGGACTAATAGACTTTAATTCGCATGGATGCTCTCAATAAACTTTGGTTCTGCTCACCGTTTTTGTTCATGACTTCATTCTTCGATTTTGTGAGACAATGTACTAGGACTCACACCCCACCTTTCAGGTTTAGTGTCACATAAAAAGAAAATTTGAAACATGCCCGATTATTTGGGATACAGTGAGGAGATGGAATGGAATCCTCTGGTGGGGAGGAGGCAAAAGGAATGTCTTCTAGGAAAATACAAAATAATAATAGTAATAATGCTTATTTATTTCTTAGTTAAGCTATACCCCTTCTCATTTTCCCTCTCCTGTATTATTTTGATGAAAATCATTTCATCTGTGAATGATAGTGTATATCTCTAAAAGAATCTATTTTTAACATTACCATAATACCATTATCACATCTAAAATATGACCAATAATCTGTCATCCAATATCCAGTTGGTATTCAAATTTCCAACTGCCTCATGCTCGTCATGAAATTTTTTTTCAGTTTGTTTGGATTTGAATGCAATAAGGTTAATGAGTTACAATTAGTTAATTTGCCTTTTAAGGGCCTCCCTCTGTCTTTTTTTCCTTCTTATTTGTTGAAGAAACCTGAATTTTAAAGGATGAGCGGCGGATAAGACAAAGGAGAAGGAGTAGGAAAAGAAATCCAGAAAAATGGGTAGACAGGAGTAAAAATATGCCAAGGCATTGAGGCCCCTTTTCTTTCCATAGACATAAAACTCTGTGATCATTCTTATTTTAGAAACACTGCTCAGTATACACTATCTCCTTACAATGCCCTTTTCCGCATATCTAGCTAATGTCTGTATCAACTTAAAGGTTCATCTCCATAAATTATTCCCCAAATTCTCAATCTCACATTGTCTCCATCTTCCCTTGAAGGATATATAATTTGGTATCTGTCAATTAACTATGCTAGATGCTGATTACACAAGGATAAATGAAATCAAATCTCTGCTCTCAAAAGACTCACTGGGAGGTATTTTGGCAAGAAAGGTAGTGATGCCATACGCTGGCCCATAAAGGTACGCTTTCCCATATAGTTTAGTCATAGCAAATACATGCTTATTTTTGTATAAGGCATAAGCTGGAAAGCAGAATTAGAAAAAGTTAGATTTAATACCAAATCATTAATAAATAGTCTTGCTTTTTCATTTTCCACTTAGAGATGGAAAGCAAGACTTTGTCAGTAGGCTAAACACTTTGGTCATGTGCTTTATTGCTTTTTGTAATGGTCCTATGTTATGCAAAGGTTATAAGAAGACTAACACTGGAAGATTAGATAATCAAATTATAATGAGTTTAGCTGGTTCCCTGTGGCTCACCTACATTTTATATTGCTATTGAAGCAACTGAAGGGAGGAATATAAAAATGTATTACCCAGTCATATTTTAAAATGATGCTCTCAATTGTGGAAGGCCCAAGAATACTCTCTCATTCACTTAAGGGCTGTCAATATTTCCTTGAGTTCGCTTTTGGCCATTGCAAGCAAAAAATACATCTTCATGTTCACTATGCCAGCACCTACAGTGTCTTGCACATAATGAGCAAGAGTGGATGACACATGGACTGTCCTGCCACTTCCTAACTGTGTGACCAAGCCTTATGTTTTTCTTTCTTCCCAATGCTGTTATGAGAGGTACACGAGATCCTGTGTGCAAGGCACTTTGCACACAGTGGCAGTAATAAATGGGAGATTTAGTTATTATTTTTAAATGCATTTTAAAAAATTGTACATTCTGCCCTTGTCCTTCATTATGTACTATCCAAATTGCTAATCAATCTTTCCAGACAATCTCAAATAATATCTCCTTTATTACTCTTAAAAAATTATACAGGGTCTCAAACAACTTAGCACCTAATGATACATTGCTTCTGAATCTGAATGTTATGAGCCATAAGTTTTTTTTAAAAAAAATAAGGTGGGTCTTACACAGAAGTGCTGTCAAAATATTTAACAACTTAGCTGTGACCGGCATTAACTCTTGATTTAATCTGTAAGCAGTTGGCTCTTTACTTGCTGGATCTTGGAGATGTGAAAAAGACCTGAGAAAGGGACTGTGGTTGGGAGGTGATGTGAATCAGCTCAGAGCCCAGGGTAGAAGCGATTTACCAACAAGAACTTAAGTACCATAGTCCCCCCTTATCCATAGGTTCACTTTCTGTGGTTTGTTACCTGTGGTTGATATTACCCGAGGTCAACCTCAGTCTGAAACTATTAAATGGGAAATTCCAGAAGTAAACAATTCATATGTTTTAAATCGTGCACCATTCTGGGAAGTGTGATGAAATCTCATGCTGTCCTGCTCCATTTCACTCTGACCCACCCAGGACGTGAATCATCCATTTGGTCATCATATCCACGCTGGATGCGCTACTCGCCTGTTAGTCACTCAGCAGCCTTTATCAGATTACCTGTCATGATATGCAGTGACTGTGTTCTCATAACCCTTATTTTAATTAATAATGGTCCCAAGTGCAAGAGTAGTGATGCTAGCAATTCAGAGATGTCAAAGAGAAGCCATAAAGTATAAGTATGTAAATATATATAAAAAAAACACATAGTATATATATAGGGTTTGGTACTACATGTAGTTTTAGAAATCCACTGGGGCTCTTGGAACATATCCCTCACAGATATGCGGGGAGGGTGCGGGGGGGAAGCTACTGTATTTCAATGGTTGAAGAGCCAGGAGTATTGTATGGAGCCTGAATATCAGTACTGGTCTCTTTGATACCTCTTTGGCATCTCCTATTTGTCAGGAACGCAAAACACTTGCTGATGAGATGAGAAATCCAGACAAACAATTGCTCTTATTTTTTCTCTCCTTGTATAAGGAAATCTCAAAACAACACAAAAAGGAGTTTATCTGGTTTGTGTTCTGAGGAAGTGACGTTTCGCCAGGGGATAATGGCACCTATAAATGGTGGGATGACATACGCGCTTACCCATCACCCTTCCACTATATTTAGCTGCTTCTTTCTCTGCACTGAAGAGCTGTCTAATTTGAAGAGGAAGAAACCAGTGCCTTGGGGAGCATTTCCTACCTGATGGCTGCAGCCTTGTCTCACTCAAGCAGGTTTTCTGGGTAAGCCAGAGGTTCCTTACTCGCACAGCTGGGCTGGAAACACTTGCCCATGCCTGGCTGCATGTTTTCTGAACAGATTTGCTGCCCCAGAAGCAAATGGCAAGAGGAAATATACTTTGATCCCGGTTATTACCATTACTGAGTGTTCTTTGAAAAGAAGCTAGACAAATGAGTACTTAGGAGTATGCTTATTAGGTACGTAGGTTGAGAACATTGTGACAAGCTTCATGAGTAAAAAAAAAAATGTATGATTGCATTTGACTGCCAGAAAATCATGAGCAGTATAAGCACACTCCCCGTAGAAAGTAAATAATAGTATTTTCATGTCCTCTTCTAGGCTGCAAAACTGGGAAAACAATCCAAAATACAGCTAATTAAATTGGGAGTCAGGAGTTTTAGTGAAAACTGTTATCAAGCCATCCAGGACAACAATATCCAGGAGGTATTTTACTTTCTCAATGGAAAGAAAAGGTGACTATTACCTAAGGCTAGGGACAGATAAATTACATAAACTGTGAATCACACAGACACCAAAGTCAGGTCTAATGTTTCTATGCAACAATGATATTTGGCTAAAAATATTTTATTCTAGTCTATTTCATTTCGAATATGATATACACTATACAACGGCAAGCACATCTAGTCAAAAGGACCCCTGTTTGTCTGATACCTCTTTTTTAGCATCATAAATTTTATGGCATAAAAATTCAACTAAATTTGAGGAATTAGGTACGTCATTAACCTTCTTGAACAAGTTTCATGAAAAGCAAAAATAAAGAGAGAGGAAAAGATGACACTGGTATGGTCTAGCTCTAAAATACTATAATTTTGAACCAGGGGGACAAAAATTTTAAGGTTATATTGAATTGACTCCCTATCTGTACTTTAAAAAATAAGACCATTGGCCCATGGTTTAGCTTGAAACCCAACTGCCATCATTCAAGAGCAGGTTTTGGTAAGACCGATAGGTTAGGCTTTCACTTAATTAATAGCAGATGGCTTTGTCTGGTAACCTTTGCAATAGTGCCAATGTAAAGATAGGCAGAGAGGTGAACCATTATCTGGTTAGTTTTTGTAACTGCAGAGAGCTTTTTTCTCTATTTCAAAACCTTTCCCTCTCTTATCTCTTGGCAAACCCCTACTCATCATGGAAGTCCATTTAAGGACATGCAGCATTAAATGCTTACCTTTTCTCCATTATATTATGGACTAACTCCTCTGGACATTTTTGTACATTATGCATTGTACCTATCAGAAGTTGAGGGTGGCTGTTGGATGCTGTGCAAGCCTCCATCACACCACCATCCCTTCCTAACAGCAACAGCTGCCAGGTTTTGTTTAGGAACTTATAAGGTCATGGAGAGGCTGTCTTTATTGTTTCAACTTCAGAATGTAGCTGGTGGCTCAGTTTTATAACCATGAGTAAGCTAGTCCAAAGTAGATTTTAGGGACCATTCTCAGGATCTCTTTCTGGTTGTATGTGACTAAGAAAACAAGTTGTCCAGGAGCCATTGACAACCATCCTGGAGCCATGAGGGCAGTTAGTCTTAGGGGGCAGCTAATACCAAGATAGACAAACCAAAGGAAAAAACAAACACTTTTCTTGACCACCTTGTGAGCTAAGGGGTCAGACCTCTTGAAATGGGCTTTACTGCTGTACTTTCAGGTTACAATCACCAATACATTCCCTTTGTTGAGCAAGTCGGCTTGAGTCATGTTTTCTGTTACTTGGAATAGAAAGCAACCTTAGCTGCTCCTGCTCTGGCCCAGCAGGAATCACACTGTGTTAGAATTGTGGGCTCATGCGTTCATTTCTCTTGGATTATAAACTCCTTGGGTTGTAGTACTATGATTTTTCATTTTTGTAATCTCAGGACCTAGCAGAACTTCTGGCACTCATCTATGCTTAATAAATGATTTGTAACAGACAAACAAACTAATATAAAATAAAACAAGCTAATCTGGACTGTTTAGACCACAAACATCTCTCCCAAGTATGCTTTATTGTTTGACTTGAATTTTCTTAAAGAATTTGATATCTACAACATACACAAAACTATTCTAATCCAATTCCGTATAAATATTTTTCTTCTCTTTTCTAATTATATAAATAATACATGCTCATTATAAAAGTTCCAAAGATACATAAAACATAAAAAAGAAAGTAAAAATATCAATGGGATTACCACCACCCAAGACATTCACTATTATGAGTTTTCAATGCAGGGGTTAAATATGCTTTATTTTGTCCTATTTGTGTTTAGTTTTATCTCCCTGTACCATCTAAACTACCACCTCTGGTTGGCAAAATAAATGTGCCTCACACCTTAGTCATCACAGAGTCATCATTTTAACTGCCATATTTTCAGATTGAACATTTAATGTAGACACACTACATGCTACATACCTTGTCAGATGTTTTCACATGGATGGCAGAATAGCTATTTACCGGGATATGAATTACCTCATTTACATCTTCCTAACAGCTCTGAGACAGGAATTACGAAACTTGGTTTACAGTTAAAGAAAGCAAGGTTGCAAGACTTGGTGATAGGCAATATTTGCCAAAATGCATTGTGCCTTTTCATTTAGAAAACTACTTTATGAAGCTAAGAGTGACAAAAACAAAAACAAAAATCACCCTGTTAAGTGCCTAACATCTTTCACTGCTTTTAAAAAATAAATAAAAAACTAAGAACTCCCTCCAAATCTCAAGATTCTTAGTAATTGCAGAGGTTTTGCTGCCTGGAACTCTTGGCTGTTAGTTCTCCTTAGGTGGGTCTTTGTCTCCAATACAACCGATGAAAGGAACCATTGGGAGAATGAAGCGTTGGACAGAAGAAGGGGCTGCAGTAATGACGGAAGGCCACACGAAGCCACTGGTTGCCACCTCTGCTTTTCATACCAGCTTGTAAGGCCGAGTCCCACTGGGATCCTTCAAGCAGCCTCCCATTAGTCCTTAGCACTCAGGGCTACAACTGCAATTTAAAGCTAGAGATAAGAAAGGGGCACCTGGAATTAGCAGTGGTCTCTCTGAGCAATTATACATTCAAATGGCATAAAAGACAAATGGCAGAAAGTTTGAATCAAGCTGACCCTAAGACCACCACTGTCGGTCTATGCTTCTGACCTGGAAAAAGGGCTAATGTCTATCTAGTCTTAATGAATCTGGCTGCTATCAATTCCAAAATGCTTTTAGTCTGAGATCTTTGTAGCTTTGACCTTTTTTACCCCCCAAATAATTTCTTTTGGCTTAATGGGGAAAGGTCAAAAGCAAAAACAACCAAAAACTCTACAAATCCAGCCTACTGAAATTTTAGCGTCACTACTATAAGATACAAGTAAACACTATTGAATGCAGAGTAGGGCTGTCTCTAACATTTTAGAGGCTCAGAGCAAAAACACAAGTGGAGACCCCAGATCTGGGCCAGCCCCTTTCTCTGCCATAGTTCCTTCCTACACCACAAAAAGCCTTTCATGCAGATGTGTGAACATCCCAACTCCCAGTAGTACTGATGATCCAACCCCATGCAAACAGCAGCCTCTCAGTTTCCCCTCCATACCCAGAAGTGGGCACACCATACAACTTCGGGAAATGGGCTCTGGATTGTTCGGGGAAGGCATTCTGGGGGCCTAGAGAGCAAGATCCAAATGTGCCCATCGCTTGGCTCGCAGACTCCTCTAGAGCCAGAGAGGCACAGAGGGAAGCTGCCCAGGTCTAAGGGGAAGTGCTGATTCAAGGTAACTTTTAGATTTTATCTGGAATGTGGTAGACTTATGACTGTTCATAATTTCATGTCTTTTCATACTCGATTGTACAATTTGGTGATAATTACAAAGATGGCTCAGGAAAATGTGATCTGGATTGGCACCGCTCAAAAATGAGAACAAACAAAATCCTTACCTTAATTTTTTATACCCCGTGAACCCGGATAGAGGTTAAATATGTGGGGAGAAGAATCAAAGCAGATATAGGACCAAGGTCCCCAAATGGAATCAGGGAGAGCTGGGCAATCCTACTGGAGAACTGCACTGCAGTGGTTACAGTGTCGGTTCTGGAATCACACGTGTATGAGTTCAATTTCCAGCACTGCCATATGTCTACTTAAATTAGGAGTATTTAGGCAAATGTTCTCCAATCTTGTTTCCTCATTTGATAATGGGAAGCAAAGAGAACCTATTTGATAGGGCTGTGATGAGCATTAAATGACAAAAATGCATGTGCAAACATTCAGTGCGACACCCGGCATGTAATAAATGATGTATGCCACCACGTACTTTAATGCAATGTCAGGGCTGGGGTTAGGGCAAATTATTGTTTAGCAAATAACTAGAAGGCTATGATATATGCTTTGGCATAAGCTTATTTTCAGACTTCCTTTTTGAAATCCAGACTATTCTTTGAATAATTATGTAAGGACTCTGGATGCCATTCTAAGAATTAGTTGAAAATGAAGCTGAAAGGCAACAATTATGTATTTACTAGGTTTCCCAAATAAAAAACAAACACAAAAAGAATTATCTAGCTGTAGGAAGTATATCTTGCTAACAAGAAAAAAATTTATATAATCTTCCTGTGTCATATTTCTTTCAAAACTAACATGAGAATGAGTTCAGTTATTTTACAAAATTCAACTTATAACAATAACGACTACCTTTTCTGGATCCCCTTTGTGCCAAACAGTGTCGCGTTTGTCATTTATCTGGTGAGATCTTCCTAACGCCCCCTCCCCCATTTTATAGATGAGGAGAGTGAGGTGAAGACCACAGGGACAAAAAGCCCTGCCCTTCCCATTGAGCACTGGGGGAGCCAGGACTCAGAACAAACCTCCCCTTCTCCCTCTCCCCCCCTCCCCCACCTCTGTCAAAGAAAATTACAAGTGTCACGTAGGCAGCGTGCTAGAGCTTCTTCGGCTTTTAATCCTTTTTGAGAGACACGTTTCTGCGTGTGTATGTGCTTTCTCAGAAGGTGCTTATCGCCGTTCCTATTTGCCTCGCTGTAAACTTAATTGAGAATAACTCATGCTAAATTTTCTTCTGTTGCTATAGAGTGATTCTCGGTGGGGTGGAGTAGATGGGAAAACCACCACTGAGCAAGAAGCAAGTAAGTTTATTGAAATTGGTACATTGGTTTATTTCTCCAGAAGACCACTCTGACTCAAAAACCAGACACTGCTGTGAAATAAACCACAGGCCCTGGCATATGTTCTTTAAACATGTGATACAATAAAACCCCAGGTAGAGTACATCGCAAAGGTACTTAAACTACATTGTTCTTGGCATCAAGATGTATTAACATTTTTAGGAACCTTCAGCTGTGTATCCTGGGCTGGCAGGACCATCAAATGCAGATGTGGGGTTATACCTGCGATGATTTGCTGATTTCCTACCTCAGTCATCCCTGCTGTAGCCCAGAGGCTTTGAGCTGAACATAAGACAAAAAGACATTTTACAGAGCCCTTGTGGGGCAGCCGCTGTAGAATAGAAACCGAGTCTCAGGTTACACACCTCTGAGTGCCAACCACAATATATCACTCCTCTGCTCTTGAAACAGAACTTATTCAGGGAAATGGAAAATATGGAAAAGCTATTTATGGACAAAAGAAATATGCCTGAAGAAATGTGTTCCTGGAAAAAGATATATCCCATATTCCCAATTTGCCAAGTTTTGAAGCAATCGGAAAGTATAGCAGGAAAGGAGAAATAACTTGATGGGAAGTGCTGTGTAGTGATGACCAAAATATTTACCTGGAGAAAGCAAAGAGCAAGCTAAGTCTCTGGTGGAAAAAAAAAGCAGACATTTCCCGCCCCTCTCCCCCCAAAGAGATGCTAAAATGAGTTGCTAATCTTGCGGATAAAGAGAATGTTCCTGTCAGAGGTACAGCTGCTACCGCTACAGAGAAAGTGCAATTATGTGTAAGGTAAACGCGTTGGGCAGACAGTTATGGGTTCGGAAGACAGGAGCTCCTTGCCAGTGAAAGAAAGCAAATGTCAACAAGCCAGACGTACTTGAAACAGTCAGAAAAATGTCTTGCTATTCCTCTCTGTATATAATATGCCATATGACACCACAGTTAAATCTGTTACTGCCAAAAAAAAGGACGTCAAGCTGTTGGTATCCAGGAGATTTGGACAGAGGCAAAACAACACAGCAGAAAGGAGTCCGCGCAGGCACAGCTTTCTTTCACTTCTTTCATCCCGAGGAGGAAATGACTTCCCACAGCGAGCTGACCCCCCGATAGTGGTCACCCTGCCTGAAGCCAGGACCTCACGCCAGGACCTGGAGCCCTGGAGCGTCCCCAGATAAGGACCGAAATGCAGCCTCAGGTAATCATTAATGGGAAAGGGAAATGAGAGAAAGCAGTCCCAAGTTACACAAACACAAGTCATGCCTTCTGCATTTGTCTGTCCTGCCCGTGCATTGCCTAGCTCTTTCTATAGCGATCAGATCAGCCTTTTCTCTCACCCTCTCTCCCACATCAACAGGCGTGCCAACTGCAAATCTCGGATTCTGATCCCATCCTGGCACAATGCAAAGACTACCACCACCATGCTGAGTTTCACAATAAAATCTCCACAATGGCAATTATTCACAACCCCTCGGTTCTGTTCACACAAAAGATTGCAATTGAATCTTGCCGTGCACAGGTTCAGCTCTGTGGGAGCTGGTTACCAGGCAAACTATCTGTTTTAAGATTTACCGAACCTGGGGGAGGGTATGGAGGGGGGGTTGGGGAGGAACAAACCACCCTGTACATACCTCCTTTTGGCAGCTAAGAAAAACAATTTCGTGACAAAGCTCACCCAACAAATGAAACCGACAGAATGAAACCTGAGAAACTTTAGCAACCGAAGAAAGCAGCCTTCCAAGGATCAAGGTGAATAATTGATTTGTCGGGTTTTGTTTCATCTTTTAAGCTAATTTTGCTCATGAAAGAGAATTGTGGAATTTGTCAGCAGCCCCAGCACGAACACACACTTCTGACAGCCACTGCATATTCCGAACTACAGATTCAATTGCCAAGCTTATTCAACAACAACCACGATTAGCTGCAAAGCCAGGGAACTTACCGAGCGCAAAATTATTGGAACAAAGCAGGGAGGAGGCAGGAGGCACTAAAGGCAGCTTCCCCGTCTCCTTGGTGCCAGTTTCTCCTGTCTGCCGTCCGGTTCACACTTGCCTTTATAACTAAGACTCCGACAGAACTCACTGGCGAAACCTGATGAATTATAAAACAGCCCCTCCTAGATTCTCATATTTTACATCACAGGGGGTGACCATGTAGCATCCGCGCTCCCTGGGTGCATATATTTCCTTGTAACTCATCCTGATAAATATATCAGCCTTAGAAGCAGATACAGTAATTGGTTTTTGGGATGTGCCTGCATTAACCAATCAGATGCTTTCCCACCACGGAACCCTACCCCCACCTTTCCCTAGTGTTCCCCCATACCTTGTTAAGGTGGATCCACCCAACCCAGTGGGGGGCAGGCAAAGATGGCAAAATGTGGAGGAAAGCCCCTGCATCTCAAATGAACCCAGAGCGAGGTGTCAGGGTGTCGTACTCAGGGTTAATTCTCCGAAGAGTCCTGTAAAGATCAGCCCTCATATTTGCATACCATGTCACAATACACCAAACACTTCCACTCCTCCTGAGCCTCCCAGCAACCAGGAGGTAGCAGCAGCGCTACAGTATATGTGAGCCTGCAGAGCTCAGGGAAGTTAAGTGACTTTGCCCAGTGGTCACAGGGATCAAGGGATGCAATCAACCTGCTCACTGTGCGGATGAGGAACCTGCAGCGAGAGAGATAAAGTAACTTGCTCAGGTCACACAGTTTCCAAGTGTGATTGGAGCCTGAACCCGAACCCAGGTCTTCTGATGTCAAGACCAGTGTCTGTCTATCTGACCAGGCGACCTCTAGAGCACAGAAGCCCTGAGAAAGGAAGGCATGCAGGAAGCAGAAACAGTGTCACCGGTGGACAGAGACCAGCAACAGGCAGGCTGCAGGGAGGAAGAGCAGTGCCTGAGCTATCTGCTTCCTCTCTCCAGGTCAGCAACACCTCTTCAGATATCAACACTAGCAAACCTGTTTTTAGTAACCACAGCTACTATCGAGCCCTTCCCATGTGCCTGGCAGTGTGCTAGGTGCTTAGACCCGTTTAACCTTCAAAACATCCCTAGGAGGCAGGTGAAGAAACAGATTCAGAGGGAGAGGTGGACAAGTCCCAGCAGGACCACAGCGGCTAAGTGGCAGGGCTGGAACCGACTCCAGACAGCCTGGTGGCCCAGCCCACACTCAAACACACCATCCTCTCCCAAGCAGAGCTTCACATCAGCTGTCCAAGGCAGGTGAGCAAAGCGAGCAGACGGATTTACAATGGCTTTAGGAGAAATTATAGAAAGATCAGAGGTTCTGAACCACACAGACGTGTTCAAGCCCTGGCTTTGTCACTCCCTGCACAGCCCCTTTAGCTCCCCGTTCACCGAGGATTCGCTCCTCACTAGTCAGGATCTGCTCACTGTCGCCCAGGGAAGACCTCCCCAACATCCCGCAGAGCACAGCATCCTCCATCCCTCCAGCATGCTCTACTGTCTTACTGCACTTTGTTCTTACTTAACAGTACTTACCGCTACTTAAACTTACATTCAATTTATTTGTTTATTTTATGAACTTTTGCTTCCCCCATGACAATGTACGCTCATGAGACCGAGGCTCTTGTCTGTTTTGTCCATGGCACTCAAACAGGGTCTTCCACATAATAGCTATTTAAAATACTTACTACTAAATGAACGTGTTCGAAGGCCATTTCTTGACTACTTAGTGGGACATTTTAGTCCCTTAGTCCGGTGGTGATGACCTCCCCGCGACAACATGCCTCTGGCTGAGGCCTTCCTTCCTCCCTCCGCAGAAGGAAGGAGGAGGCACAAGAAGCGCCTGGAGCAGAGCCCTAGTTCCCACTTCATGGACGTGAAAGGCCCGGGATGCTGTAAAGTCACCTCCGCCTTTGGCCACGCACACGCGGTGGGTTTGTGTGTTGGCTCTGTCAGCCTCCAGGAGGGAGAGCAAGGCTGACAGAGGGGGCTCCTTCAGAAGGAAGCAGCACTCACAGCTCCTGGATGAAGACGAGCGGGGAATCGTCCCAATAAACACATTATGGATTAAAAAATAACCCAAGACACAGAAAACACCCCTTACATTACACTCTGGTACTTTACAATGTATTCAGCTTCTCCAATAAATGACTTGGATACAACAATGCCCATAATTCCATGAGATTGGTCAGCGGTGTGGGTTACCTTGTATCCCTCCTAGTACTCCTATGTTGCAGTCCTAACCCCAATACCTCAGAACCCCCCTGCATTCAGAATGCGAATTTATTTTGGAAATGGGTTTGTGGCAGATGTAATTATCAAGTGAAGAAGAGGTCAGACTGAAACAGAGTGAGTCCCTAATCCATGACTGGTGTCCTTGTAAAAGGGGGACATGTGAACACAGACATGCACACAGGGAGAAGGCCATGTGAAGACTGAAGTAATGCTGACACAAGCCAGGGAGCCAGGCAAGAGGCCTGAAGCCGACGATTCTCTAGCACAGTGGTTCTCAACCTTCCTAATGCCGCGACCCTTTAATACAGTTCCTCATGTTGTGGTGACCCCCAACCATAAAATTATTTTCGTCGCTACTTCATAACTGTAATTTTGCTACTGTTATGAATCGTCATGTAAATATCTGATATGCAGGATGTATTTTCATTGTTACAAATTGAACATAATTAAAGCATAGTGATTCATCACAAAAACAATATGCAATTATATATGTGTTTTCCGATGGTCTTAGGCGACCCCTGTGAAAGGGTCGTCCGACCCCCAAAGGGGTCGCGACCCACAGGTTGAGAACCGCTGCTCTAGCACCTTCAGAGGGTCTGTGGCCTTGCTGACAGTCTGATGTCAGACTTCTGGGCTCCAGAACCCAGAGACAATACATTCTGTTGTTCTAAGCTACCTAGTTTGCGGTACTTGGTAACAGCAACCCTTGAGTCTTAACAGATGTTATCCTCATCTAACAGGAGGAAACTGCAGCCCAGAAAAGTTGAATAATTTGTTCCAGGTTGCACAGCTCAGAATTAACCCGATATCTGCAAGACCTCAAGGTCCACATACAGCGGCATTCGTGGTTCCTGGAGACTGGTCCCTGACCCTTGTTGTTCCTGAGGCAGGATGAGAAATGTAGGATGCAGTGATTTTTCATCAAGTTAAAATGACCTTTTTAAATAAGGTTATGTCCTTTCTGCTCTTTGTTTTTTCTTCTGATTGCTTTTGCTATTAGGCTGTCTTTTTATTTCTGACATGATGAGAATAGACAGTAGCTTTTTGTCTTGTTTTGGTTTTGTGCTTTTTAAATGACCTTTATTTTACTGACAAGATAAAAAGCTGGCCATTCTATTGACCTATACAATTTATTCTGAAATGTTTCTGGTCTATGAAATGTAGACATTTGGGAACAACTGTTCTAATGTTGCCTAAATGCTGTCCATTTTCAACAATAAAGAGAGGCTTCACCTGGAGACCCATTTGATGGTGGAAAAGAATGTTTCTCTCTCAATGAGCTGAAAAGGCCCCTCCCTGCTCATATATAAAATGCCTGTCTAGTGGTCACGATTTCTCACGCAACAAATTCATGTAATTCAAACAATATTCATTCATAACTGAATTCAACAAAATTCAGGCTTTTTCTTTTCAAAATTCAGCCCTGCCCCACTCCTTCTCCCCTCTTTCTTAATGAAGATTTTCTGTTTCAGTGACATTCTTGCCTCACTTTTGACTTGATCCATTTCCTTTTGGGTTCAAAACCTGTGGGTTTGTGCAAACGTCTGAGGATTACATGCAATCACCTCTGTTAAGTATCTAGAACATCGCAAAAGCTCTCAGTAAATGCTAGTTCCCTTCAAAGAAAGCAGTAGAGCTTTATGTATCCAGGAGGGAAATAGCTTTAGGGCCAAAGGAAATTTAGAGCAATTGGATGACTGGCAAGATGAGCCAACCTGGGGAGTATTCGTGACCTTTATCCTTTTGCTGAGCACTCAGTAATCCATAAGACAAAGCACGGAAATTATGATAGTCTATGTTTTATGAATTTATGTTCATGAATATGTATGTATTTATATATGTGTACACATATAAACATATAGATAGCTAATGATAAACCATATGTATCATTAATATTAATTTGATTGCCGAGAGTATGTGTACCCTGTTCAGTTTCTGAGAAACCCAAAAGGAAAAAGCCTTCATACATACAAGAGTTTGTTTTCTTTGTTTTCCCATTATCTGGTCCCCTATAATCTAATATATACCCACCAATTTGTCCTAGCCTGGGAAAACTTAGTAAAAGCAAACTTCAACCCATCTATTTGCCAAAGTTATCTCAGACTCCAAATCAGGAAAGAGGAATTCCTTCCTTTCATGAGTATTTATGAGGGCCTATTATATCCACACACTGTATTATATTGTTGGACGCCAAAAGAACAACGCAGTCAAGGTTAGATTTTTCTGTCCCCCAAGTGACTATCAATCCAGGGAGTAACAAGGAGATCATAGCTAACTACACAACTATGTAGCATATTTTATGAGAACTTTCATTGAGGTGCTATAGATGCTCAGAGGAAGGGCATCCAACCTGGTTTTGAAGAGGTGAGGTCAAGAAAGCTTCCTGGAGAAGGTGATGTCTAAGCTAGGTCTTGATGGGTGACTAGGAGATATCCAATTAAGAAGGAGCCATCCAATCAGAGTTAGAAGCATGTGATGTGCAAAAGTCTTGGAGGCAAGGAGTTGATCATGAATCTCTGGGGGAATGGACTTATACCAATTAATAACCTAAATACATATGATAGAAAAAGACTAACTTCAGAGTTTTTAGGAATACCAGAAAATACTCCTTTTTCATGAACTTCCTCAAATGCAATAAAGGCTGAAGTGGAAAATGTCATGCTTTATAGATAGTCAGTCCTGATATTCAAGCTGACCTTTGCAAGTTGCTTAACTTTGCTGAATTGAGCCTCGGTTCCTCTTCTGTAAAATAAGGATAATATCTCATACAGCCATTGTGTTATTATGAAATTAGAAATGTAAAATATATTGCTTCTTGCCTGCCACAAAATAGATGCCAAAGAAAATGTTAACTCATGTCCTAAAACTGTGTTATTGTGAGTAAGAACGTACAACGCTCATCCTAATTCTTGTTTCCCATTAGGATACTTTTATTTGTCTTCCTTGTAGACCTGTTGTCTCAAAACTTTGACTACTAACTTTATTATTTTAAAAAATTTAAAGCACAACCCCCCTTTATCTAAATATTTCAGACACATTTATAAACTAGAGGCCAGGTGCACGAATTTGTGCATGGGTGGGGTCCGGCCAGCCAGCCCCAGGGCCGATCGGGCTGGGCTGGCCAGGGGGAAGGGATGGAGGAGGTTGGCCAGCTAGCCCCAGCCCCTGGTCGAACTCCTGGTCGAGGGGACAATTTGCATATTATCTTTTTATTATATAGGATTGTAGGATGTACAACCACAGTACCACAGTACTATGGTACAGTATGTACATTATAAAACATATATCAAAACAGAAATTTAAAGGCTGAGATGAGAAATTAATATAGAGAGAAGGATTGTCACCTTAAATACTCTTGGGATCATACACCCACTTTAGAGAATACTAAGAGCTGCTGGAGATAAAAGACCTAATCTAATTTATTCATGGAGCACCTAGCAGCACAGACCAAGTACTAAAGAAATGTCAGGAATTGAAGAGGCAAGGCCTGGACATTAGAACGAAAAAACAAAAAACAAAACTGGGTGGTCTACTAATGTCACTACCTCTTCAAAACAGTTTTTATATTTTAAATTTTAATATATATTTTAATAATAAAAAAAGTTTAATATAGTAGAAATGTTAAGCAACCAAAATGAAACTGCCTCCCTTCCAAGTAGAGATGTAATATATTTCTTTTTTTAAAGGGCTAGTAGTAATAATAACTACCATTTGCTGAGTACTTATAAAGGGCAGACACTATGATTATTACTTTACATGTACTTTCTTATTTGGTTCTTAGGATAATCAGGGTACCACTGCAGCTTTCTAGAAGGCATCAAACATATTTTGGTGTAAGTTGGGGGTCCATAAACCATGGCCTGCAGGCCAAATTTAGCCCATTGTCTATTTTTTTATATTCTATAAACCAAGAATAGTTTTCATTTTAATTGGTTGAAAAAAATAAAAAGTCTCTTATGGCATGACACTATTATATAATATTCAAACGTCAGTGCCCATAAATACGGTATTATTGGAACACAGCCATATCTATTCATTTAGTATTATCTATGGCTGCTTTAACAGACAACAGCAGAGTTGATTAGTTACAATAGAGAGTTGATTAGTTGTAATAGAGACCATATGGCTCATAAAACCTGAAATATTTATTATCTGGCCTTACATGTTTACAATATGCTGACCCCTAGTGTGTGTGAGAGGAGCCCACTGGAATGATGCACGTTGCAGCTCGCATGGTTGTAAACCATGGCCCAGATAACAATCCTGTACGGAAATGGAGGCTCAAAGAGATGAAGTCACTAGTCATGTAATTAGGAAGTGGCAGAACCAGAGACTTCCAGGACAAAAGTTTAAGACTGGAATACGCCCTTAGTCCTACAGAGAGTTCAGGTCCTTTTTCTCTGATGACCTCCTCTGGCTACATGGCTTAGCCAGCCACTGCCAATATCATCTCCCACCGCCTCCAGGGTCCTCTCTGTGCTCTCATGCCCAGGGTTTAATATTGTTATGGCTAAGGACAGGGTAGAGTGGAAAATGGGGTCAATGGAACAAAAGCACAATTCACTCCTTTATAACTGCCTCCTTGAGTCTCTCAAATACACAGTTGGCCCCTGAGTATGGCTGAGCTGAGAGTGATGAAAAGGACATGTGATGGAATGCTGGAAACCTCATTACTGGCTTGTTGCCTACAGAAACTCAGCCAGCTTATCTTCTCTCCCAAGGAACTTCTAACGTACACTGGCTCAGCTGGTTCCTTCCAGGTGCCTATAACAAGCTGCTCTGCCCAGCTGAGATCAGAAGTTGAGAGGCCAGGCTCTGCATATGCTTTTCTAGCCTGGAGAATAGGTCTCTTTTTTCCAATCCTCATTGTACCCACGCCTACTGGGGTCTCAGTCACTCCTGGGTTGTAATCTGGATGCTGTACAATGCAAGTCACAATAACGTCTTCCTGGACAGCATCCTGGAGGCCTAGATACGTTGACTTAATTTCTGTTTCACTTCTGAGCAAGAACAACTAACAGTGGCAAGGCAGCTACTATGCAAAGTTATAAGAACAGCTTTCATGTAAATGAATCTCATTGAACCCTCCTAGCATGCAGAGATCCATTATTCCCATTTTATAGAGAAAGACACTAAGACTCAAGAGGAATTAAGCAGCACATATGTTGTATGCACCTGGTGAGTGGTAGGTCTGGACTTCAAGCCCAAGCTCTCTTACTAAATAAATATCTCTGAAGTCTCCATGAAGAAGTCAGTGTTGTGGTTTTTTGGTGATTTTTTTTTTGTGTGTGCCATATTATTTATTAAAAAACAAGCAAACAATCACCCCTTCCATTCCCTTCCCCAAATCATGGCATCATTATTCTTTATAATTGGGATATGGCATAAAAATAGTCCCACAGTCTCTGGCCAAAGGAGAGTTAAAGACAACCTTTGGACATCATGAGAAAGAAAATAAACTTCTATTGTTTTTAAATCATTATTCATATTGAGAGTTGATTATAACAGGAGCTCGTATTATTATAACAAATACATCATTGTTGCAGTTTTAACTCTTCCAAATGATCTGAAATAAATTAACTGTGGATTAGCTAACCATGCTGGGCCTGGGGGTCCTGAGGACATACAGGAAAGGATGTTTGGCAAATGCCACTATTTTTCTAATACTGTCAAATAGTTGTTGAACAGACTGGGGAGAGTACACAGCTCCTAATTAACTTTCAACCTGGGGAAGCTGAGTCCTTGTTCTGCCCTCCAGTCCTTGCAGGAAGGGCCAAGTGAACAGCAGGCAACATGCCATCAGACCAGGAGCAGTGTAGGGTGGGGGGAGAACTCGGGCAGCTCTGTGACTGCAGCTCTGCACTTCCCTCCTGCTCTCCTTCGTGGAGGACATGTACCCTGCCGCCTTCTCCTTTGATCAAAGGGAAAACAATACAAATCAAAGGGGTGACCCAACCAGATTCTGCTCCATGCTCGTCGCTCAGTGCTTCCTAAAGCAGAATCCTTCCTGCTCTAAATGTGGGAGGCAGAGAGAGCTATTAGCTCTCCCGGTGAGTAACGCCAAAATATTTGATTATTGTTGTCTCTCCCTCAGACAGAAGCTTCACTGTCAGAAGTAAAAGCTCTGAGTCATGCTTTAGAAAAGGTGAACAGAGGATAGGCAATCACAACGAAAGGTGGCCGAGTGGAGAGGGATCTGTCCCTGGGGCAGGGGTCTAGGTTTATGATCCCCTTTCCTCTGTCAGATGTGGCCAACCAGGCCTTTGTGGTCTTTCTCACAGGGGACGCTGTGAGGACAAGTGGTCTCATGTAAAGTGAAGGTGCATTCAGATCTTATAAAAATAGCGAAGGATTCCCAAGTATTTGCTGTTAAGTCCTCTTATATAGCTTATTTAATCTTCTCAACAGCTTAACAGGCTTATTGCATAAGTATTATTATTAGCACCTCTTAGGAGGTAAGGCAAGTGAGCCCCTGAGAGGTTAAACAACGCAGCATCCCATGGTCACTCAGGTGGTAACCAGCAGGGCTGGGACTCTAACAGGCACCTGGTAGATGCCAAAACCCCACATCTCTAACCACCACACCCTTCCTGACTCTGAAGAAATGAAATGTATTACCAAGGTGAATGGTTCCTTTTTTCTTGCTTTCTTTTTTTAATCCTCACCTGAGGATATTTTTCCATTGATTTTTAGAGAGAGTGGAAGGGAGGGAGAGAGGCAGAGAGAGAGAAACATCGATGTGGGAGAGACACATGGATTGGTTGCCTCCTATACACACACTGATCAGGGCCGGGATCGAGCCTGCAACCGAGGTACATGCCCTTGACCAGAAATTGAACCCGGGACCCTTCAATCCACAGGCCAATGCTCTATCCACTGAGCAAACCCGGCTGGGGCTGAATGGCTCTTTTACTGAAGAATGCAGGATGCCCAAAGCCAGGATGCCTATCCTTGCTCATTGCGTAGGCAGAACATCCTACAAGGCTGCCTGCGTTCAGGCATATGAAGTACCCAAGAGAATAATGAAACAGATAGGAAAAGGGAAGAACAAAGGCCATTGTCCTGGGCCCAGAGACTAGCCTGCATAAACATGATTCATAAAGTCACTTCCAGACTCAGATCTCATAGATTTCCAATATCAGATCATTGCCGGTAGACATGTGAACTTTCAGCTAGAAAGCACATCTTGCTGAAAATAGCTTCCCTCTCCCAGCACCAACTCATAAAGCAAGAAACCAGAATCTGAATTTCTCTCTGCGTCCTCTTTGCCAGGCAGTTCCTTTTTTCCTTCAGCCTCACGGTCCCATCGTTTCTCTTGTTTCTCCTTAGTATGCTCTCTTAATTCAGATGGAGCTGTAACATTGCGGCGCTAGCTCCGAAGCCCAGGGGACTCGCATCATAAATAAATGAACAAATGAACAATTCAGCAATTGGTAAGTCAGGCAGGAATGAGTTTAACAACTGAGCTGGAAAAATAGCTGAACATCTACTCCCTGATGAAAGATCTGAAGGCGACCCAAGTGTTCTTCACCTAACGGGTAACTACACTGACTTCTTGCAGTCAATCAGGGCTCGAAGAGAGAGAAGTCATGGGAAGGCAGGCTCAGAGAGCTCAGTGGCCCTCCAGCCACTTTGCATTACCACTATGCTGATACATTATCCCACGGTGGCTGTGAAATATTTGTTCACCGCCTATAAAAGCACGACATTTTAAGTGCCACTTTTCTTTAAATATAGTCTTCCATTAAGTCTTACATAATTCAACTATCATCCCATGTGAGAGGCTTAATTTAAAGACAACCCTAAGTTGAGTGAATTCCTTGTGAAGGGTTATGGAAGTTATATGTAATCCAGAAAGTCTGCTGTGTAATGGAGTGTCTATTATATGCCTGACCAACTGCCAGGTTCTGGGAACACAAATATGAATAAGACCTAACCCCTGTCTTTAAGGAGGTCATGGCCTCCTCAGAGAGAGATGAATTCAAAAACGAAGTGAAAGAAGTATTATAGGAATTAAGGTAGAAGGAAGTACATGAGGTGCTTAGCGATCAGCTCCAATGAGGGAGGGAGCATGTGTGTGTGTGTGGTGGGGGGGTGGGGGGGCGGGAAGTGGGGAGGGGACAGAGGACAGAGATGGAGGTTCAGTAAAGGAGACTCTTATATGTTTACACAGAAGACCCTAGAAGCTGCTGTCTACCAAGGAGACAGGTGAAGGTGATGTTCTGGGCAGAGAGAGCAGGAAGAATGGAGGCAGTTGTGCTAAGTGGCATAACAGTGAAGGTTAGGGTTAGTGCAGACCCTTGAACCTGGCTGGGAAACAGGCTCAGAGGGAGAGAAATGAGAGGCAGGCCTGGGCGTCATGGGTCAGATCCTTCTCTGCCGTGTGGGTCATGTGAAGGAGTGTGGACTCTATCCCCCATGTGGTGGGAACATCTGAAGGACTTTAAAAACCATGATCCGATTTGCACTGTAGAAGATCACCGTGGCAACCATGTGGAGGCCGAGCTGGAGGTGTTAGGGCTGGCAGCGGAGCAAACGGAGAAGTCAGGAGGAGTGCAGCGTCCAGGTGGGAGGGATGAGCCTGATCTCAGGCAGCATCCGTGGGGATGTAAAAAAATGAAAAGGGGGCAGATGTTAGGAAGGTAGAAATATGGGTTGGAGGTGATGAAATCTGGCTCTAGTCACCTTTGGAGCACTCTCTTTATGAGTCCATCCTTCTCTGGACATGTTTCCCAACTTGTTTGGTGAGAGGGCAACCTTGTGTGACTATATGAGAAGACTCTTTATTCATGTGTTTGGTTATTATTCATTCATAAGCAAGTCAGTCAATCAGGAAAGGCACTCATTCCTTGATTCATAGGTTTTGGGGGTCTTGCTATGAAAAAGCAAAATGCTAGTACAAAGAGCTCAACCAAGGGAAAGATGAAACTTGAAGACCACAAGCATTTGCTGATCATGCCTCAGGAATAAAATGTGCATCAAAATGTACTATAGAAAATATGAAAATGGAAATGATCAGTGCATGGTCTCTGCTCTCTGGGAGGGAAATGCAGCAGCCTGTGATTAATTCCATTCAATAAATACTAACGGAATGCTTATGTGCAGAGTATTATGTCTACCACAGTAAGGAGACAGAGGAATAAGACACGGTTCCTGATATTTGTCAGTCACAAATGGAAGAAGTATCATTGCTATTAGAGTTGCAAAGCACTGTGGGAGCCCAGAGATAAGAGAATTTGTATCAAGTCCATCTTTAATCTTTGCCACAGCAAACAGAAATATGAATGCCCTTTTTTTCTGTGAGTCAAGACTGCCAATAGTTCCCTTCATGACAGCACAGGAAGCAAAAAGTTACTCACTTTAAACAAAAAAGAACTTTTTATGGAGGAAGTCCTATATAAGGTGTTCCATGTAAGAGCAATAGACATGCTCTTTGCTCTCAAAGGAATCACAGGTTCATAACACTTTGTATTTTGGGAGGAGGAAACAGACAAGGTTGGGTTCTATTCTTTCTATGAAGCAACCCAAAGTTGCCTTGAACAGTGCCTAGTATGTAGTAGGTGCTCAATAAATGTTCAAGAAAAGTGAACATTATCAAATTTGTTAAAGAAAGAAAATGGCCCTGGGTGGCGTGACTTCGTTGGTTGGAGCATCATCCCGTGAACCAAAGGGTCACAGGTTCAATTCCTGGTCAGTGCACATACACAAGCTGTGGGTTTGATCCCCAATCGGAGTGCATACAGGAGGCAACCAGTCAATGTTTCTCTCTCACATCAATGTTTCTCTCTCCCTCCCTCCTTCTTTCTTCCTGTCTCTAAAATCAATAATAAAAATATCAAAAAATAACAGAAAAAATAATTTTAACAAAACACAGAAAATGAAGTTGACTCTAAAATAATGACACATACTTGATATTTAATTATACAAAGAATTCACTCAGGAGAAATTATTTTTATGTAAGAAGTCATTAGTAATTAATCAAACCACAGGCAACTGGCTTGTTGTAATATTAATTCAAACAAGGTTTCTAAGCAGACAGTCTACATTCCCAAAGTCCTGGGAAGCAGATGGCATCTAATTAGCTTTAAGAGGCTTTGATTGACCACTTGGTTCTTTGAGGCAGGGTGAGTTCAGATTTTGGAGCTCTCCTTCAAACAAATTAACTCCTAACAACTTAAAACAAGTGGTTTCTAAATATCTAATTTGGAAAAACCATACTTGGGAATGGTCTTGCTTAGAAAGAATGGAGTGTGTTGAGGATATGGAAGGGGAATTTCATTAGTAGCCTGAGACAAGTTGCTGACTTGACAAATGAAATAACATATGTAGAAAGCTTTGCAAAAAACATTTAAAGGTGCTAACAATTCAAGTGGAATTAAAATAAGAGCATGTACAACATTTTTATTTTTATTTTTTTTCCTGAACAGAAAGGTGCAGAGCATTGAGATCCAGCTGGTAAGAATTATGACATTGAATTTAAGAACTTTGACCACTAAGAAATGATTCTAAATAACTTGCTATAGACTTGGCTCATGAACTCTGCAGAGGTGCGGAGGTGGCCACCATGCTGCCTACCATTGGTGAGAGGAAACTATAGTAAGACAGTGAGGGGCTTTTGGTCACAGGCTGGCTTGGGTTGATATCTGGCCTCTGCCATTTGCTAAGATGTTATGACTTTGAACAAGTCACTTACCCTCACTTAAGCCTCAATCTCTGCAAATGAAAATACTCATGCCTATTTTATAGGGTGATTATGGAGAGTACAAGAGATAATACATGTAAAATGCTTATTACAGTACCTGGCA
Source organism: Myotis lucifugus (assembly GCF_000147115.1). NCBI lineage: Eukaryota > Metazoa > Chordata > Mammalia > Chiroptera > Vespertilionidae > Myotis > Myotis lucifugus. Next base: position 1,014,053 of record NW_005871284.1, on the reverse strand, counting down.
TATAACAAGCATGGTAACTATTAATATTATAATTAGGGTTAATGAAAGAAAAATGTTCTTCCCAAAATTGGCTAAAATCCTTGTTTCAAAGATTTCTGAGACTGAAAAAAATTATGGATGATGGATTTGCAGAAATGAGAGTGGGTGTTTCATTTTAATATAATTGTAACGTGCTGAAGAACATAGCAGAATCTTGTGCCTATCACAAACCCTTTCTCATAGTGAAATTATTTTGTGAGTGAACCTGGGCTGTATGTAGAGCATCTTATTAACTACTAGAGGCCTGGTGCATGAAATTCGTGTACTGGGGGAGGGGTCTCCCTCAGCCCAGCCTGCACCCTCTCCAATCTGGGACCCCTCGGGGGATGTCCGACAGCCAGTTTAGGCCCAATCCCTCTCACAATCCAGGACTTCTGGCTCCCAACCACTCGCCTGCCTGCCTGATCGCCCCTAACTGCTTCTGCCTGCCAGTCTGATCACCCCCTAACCACTCTCCTGCCAGCCTAATCAATGCCTAACTGCTCCCCTGGCAGCCCAGTCACCCACAGCTGCCCTCCCCTGCAGGCCTGGTTCCCCGCCCCCAACTGCCCTCCCCTGCCAGCCATCTTGTGCCCACATGGGGGCAGCCATCTTGTGTGAGGGTGTGACAGTCAATTTGCATATTACCTCTATTATATAGGATGTTCTTCAATGTGCCATTGGTATCATGAGTCTCCTTTGAATTGTATTTAATAATTTAATACAAGGAACACTAGCCTGCAAGGATCTTGATTTGAATCTCACATCTGACAATGAAAATATGAGCTCTGGCAAAACAAAATCCTTGCTGAGCCTGTTTCCACAACTGTAAAATAGGGATAACAATTGTACTTAGCGTGATTTTTAAAGATTACATGAGTTCATTGTCATCATCATCACTGTTTTTGCCAAGTTCTGGCAGCCTTTACTAAATTACCTCACCCTTACCACATCCTATCTTGCCTTTCAGAAGTGTGATTGTAAAGTCAGGGTCTGCAGCCAAAAGTTCAGAATCAGCCAACTGGGATCAGTTGAGGTGACAGGCAGAGAGCTGATAAATGATGATCAAAATTCTCAGTAGCTCCTGATGCTTAAACAATAGCTGGGTCTTTGACAGGTGGACAGTGGTCTGCAGACAGAAGTCTAGCAGGGCAGGGGGAAAGTTCTGAGTAATACAAACATCAGAAAATTGGGACTTGCAGTCAAATCTCAAGTTTCTAAGGCTATCACACATAACTACTCCCAAGACATCTAGAGCAAACATCTAAAGAATCCCAATAAAGGCAGACATGAGCAAAGGGAGAGGACCCCAAATGTGTCAAATGGGTTGAAGGGATGGAGAGGAGAAAACACAGCACATCAATATGCTCTACTTAAAGCAGTACCCACAAGGCTCTGAGCAGAGCATTAGGGAGGAGATATGAAAGGGAGCAGAACGACAGGACAGCTGAACTGGGGGGGGGGAGGAGGGGGAGGGAGTTGCACGGGTGGGGGGGTGGAATGTGGCCTTTCTTTGTCAGATGACCTTCAGATTTCTGTGGCCTCTGGGGGAATTCTTTTACTTTTTCTTGAGTTTAAGAAAGTATTTAACCTTCTCTGCCCTGGGTTTCATCTTTAAAATGGGAATAATAAAAGTATGGCACACTTACATTGGCAATGACATACTTG
>NW_005871284.1:856469-1012173 GCF_000147115.1 Myotis lucifugus | reverse complement strand
AAACTCCAGAAAGGTGCACAAATTTTTTTTTAATTTTTTTTTAAATAATGGTTAGATAATGTAAGGTGCATGGAAGAGGATAAAGCTTTTCAATAAATACCTTATAAGAATAAAATATTTAAATTATTTTAAATAATAAAATAAGGCTAGCAATTAGTACATACCTCCTGCAGTTGTTTTGAAGATTAAATGGAATAATGTAAAGAACTTAGCATGGGGCCTGATGCACAGCAAGCATTAAATGCACATTAGTGGGGATTGTCATCTATTTTTGAAAAAGATGAGTGGAAAGGAGCCCTTCCTTGGCCTCTACTTTCTGCTCGAGGGCCAAAGAGAGCTGGAGACAAGTCGAGGAGCAGAAAGGCCTTGATGTCCTGGTTCGCTCCTAGTTATCCAATCCTGGTCCCTGGGGATTCAGGGCAAAAAGCCCATCCAGAAATAAAGATGGAGCCTTTACCCAGGAACATGAACACAGTGAGCTAAAGGGTCTGAAAAGGTAGAGATCTCAACTCCAACACAGAGCAGACCTGTCCATGACGCCAAGAGTTAGAAATGATTTAAAAACAGGCATGCCTCAGAACAAAACCTGAGAAAAGATGAACAGATGCCAATGAAATGTCACTTTCTTTCACTGTGTTGCTAAAAAAATAAATAAATAAATAAAAATTAAAAAAAATAAAAAGCTTCAGTGTCCTTAAAGCATACATCTTAGTAGATTAATTGAAAATGCCACAATGGGATGAAACTTTTTTTTTCAAAAATCTAGCTCTGAATAGAACCCTTTATACAGTCACAAAATTTAATAATCTACTTTTTTCTCTCCATCTGCACTGAAAAGAGATTTAATAATCAGATACAAAAGGTAGGAAATTATAATGAATCACACAAGTATTCAGATATTGTAACCCAAATAATTGTCCTAGTGGTGCCAGTTTTAGGATTATGCTAAATAGCTGACAAAAAAGACTCTGATTGTTAGTTGCTTTAGGAATAAAACACATAGCATTTGGAACACAGAAAAGTACCATTTTAGGCACTTGGGGAAATAGCACACAATAGGAGGTCTTGGTTTTGTTAGATGCTTCCTCTAACAAAAAGAGTAAGTAGCCGGGGGTCTTCGAGATGGTGATGCGGCATCCCTTGTGTAGCTCCCACATTGTTGGCTGTAGTGGTTAAGATTCCAGCTCAGAAAATAGACAGATTTGAACACAAATCTTAGTTCTATCAATGATTAGTTGAGTAACTTTAGGCAAGTTACTTAACCTTGCTGAAGTCCAATTTTCCCCATCAGTGAAATGGGGGTAAATAAAATGCTACCTTACAGAAATGTTATGGGGCTCAAAAGAGATAATGTATTTCATGAAGATATTTAGCACAGTGCCTGGGATAAAGTAGATGCTCAGTAAGTGGTAGACTTTATCATCATCATCTATGTCAGCGGTTCTCAACCTGTGGGTCGCAATCCCTTTGGCGGTCGAACGACCCTTTCACAGGGGTTGCCTAAGACCATCCTGCATATCAGATATTTACATTACGATTCATAACAGTAGCAACATTACAGTTATGAAGTAGCAACGAAAATAATTTTATGGTTGGGTCACAACATGAGGAACTGTATTTAAAGGGCCAGAAGTTTGAGAACCACTGATCTATGTTTTCACCCATTCATCCACCCACTAAACCATCATTGATTAGGAACCACTTTGGGTCAAGCTTTGTGGTAGGCAAAGGAAATCCAAGAATAAGTAAGACACAGTTCCTGCAAACAGGAAGATCTCAGCCCAGCACGGGGAGATGAATAAAGGAGGACTATGGCTTTGGGGATATTATGAGAAGTCAGTGCCAGGCATATTGGGGCATAAAGAGGGGGTGATACAAGGATGAGGAAGGGGCTTCCTGGAGGAGCTGGTGCTTGACGTAGGGCTTAAAACTTGTACATACAAGTTTTGGGGACAAAAGTAACAGGAAGGGTACAGGCACTGGGAGGGATGGGCAAGAAGAACGGCATGAACAGGTCCAAGGTAATGAATAACCAGCCTGAGAGGGAAGGCCAGAGAGTGCTGGGAGGCTCAACACATAGGGCTGAGTACACATAAAAGTTTCTGTAATTTGCTGTTTGACAACTCAACTTCTTTAATTAGAAGTTGAGAAATAGTCAGCATTGGAATGTCTGCCAGGGCAATGTCTCGAGAGTGCTCCATACTATTATGGCGGAAAGATAATTTTGTACCATCTTAGCCAGCCTTGCAAGATACCTGCTGAAGGAGTGTCTTGCCTGCCTTTGCCAGAAACTTATTGTTTGCCAACTCAGAGTTGACTTGGGATCAGGACTTTATAAGCAAATTACGCCCCCCCCCACCTCACTTTTTGTTTGCTTATAAATCTTCTCTTAAATAGGTAGTTCACTTCAGTACAAAAGAATTGTCAGTATTAGTTCAAGGGGATGTAGTGAATGGAGGGGGATCAAGACACACAGTTTCAAATACCTTCTACTCAACAATGGTGTGAAGTTAGGAATTTCAGGAATCTGTTGTTTTTGTTAATCTTCACTTGAGGATATTTTTCCATTGATTTTTTTTTTTTGAGAGAGAGTAGAAGGGAGGGGAGAGACAGTGAGAGAGAGAAACATCTATGTGAGAGAGACACATCGATTGGTTGCCTCCCTCCTGCACCCTGACCAGGTCCAGGGGTCAAGCCTGCAACCTAAGTACATGCCCTTGACCAAAATCAAACCCGGGACCCTTCACTCCGTGGGCTGATGCTCTATCCACTGAGTCAAACTGGCTAGGGTTTTCAGGAATTTTTTAAATCTTTGTGAATTTCAGCTTCTTTATCTATAAAGAGGTAGAATTCGATCTATCTCATGGGGTGGAATAACTAATGCCAAGTCTCTATACCCAGCCTGACATAGCTCCACAAATGGTGGCTCTTGTTACTACCTGTAAAAGTAAAGTAGGTGATTTGGACAGCAGCCTTAGTAGACAGAAATCTGAGTCTTTCAGGGCAGAAGGATGCCAGGTGTGGGTAGCAGTGGAGAATGCCAGGTCGGCTTGCACTTCTAAACTGTGCCATGCTCTGGCTGGGCTGGGACTGAGAAAGCTCTAATTCCTGTGTGTTGAACCGAGGTTGGAGACACTGATCTCTCTCTCTCTTTCTCAGTACACTGAAAGCTTCCCTTAGCTAGGCTGAGCTTCATGGACCAATAAATGTTCACCAAAGCATTTCCTTTCACAAGTTCTCAAGTTGCCTCAGGTCTCCAGAGCTGGAGCAAAGAGAAGAGCTAACAGATGAGGCTTGTCAAATACAAGCAATTTTTTCTGTAAGTCCATACAGACGTACTTTGGAGAGGATGTGATGGAAAGAAAGCAAATGCACTCTGTTGCTAAGGAATTGCAGTTCTTCCCAAATACACTATAAATGATAATATGCAGCCCCAGTGGGGAAAATACATTATCCTCTATGGTACATCTGTGCTGTGCAAGCATTTCATAGACAGGATTGAACTCTCATATAACCCTAGGAAAACCACATGCTCATGCCTTTTAACCCAGTATCTTTAACTGGTAAAAGCTCATTACCTCCGTAGCCCACAAATGTTTTATGATGAAGATCACTTATGAAGGACTATAAAGGGAATCACTCTTAGCACACCACAGGACTCTCATCATCTAGGTCCTGGTAACCCAAAGGTGAAAAAAATAGTGACCAACAAACAAGATGATACTTTTTAAAATATGTAATGCCAACCGTTAATAGAATAGTACACATGAAAATTTCAGCAAAAAATGTTTTATATTCCAACAAAATAACCTGTGTTTTCCAGGCCAACTATCATGAAAGCTTTGGTTTTTAAGGGGGAGCTACGAAGGCTACCACATCATTCAACATAAATGACCCACAAGAAACTAACCTAACACTTATCATGACAGTATTATTTACAGCAATGAAAACAATCAGAAATGACCAAGATGCTTATTAATGGTATATTAGTTAAACTAACAGAGTCACATCCACATAATAGAATCCTAGATCTCCTTAAAATTAACTTTTACCAAAAAAAAAAAGGTAATGAAATGGGGAAATGCCTACAAAATGTTATTGAACAAATATGAAGGTTATCAAGTACTATATATGATATGATTCCAATTTTATAATGCAGAAAAAAGTTGTAAAGACCTACAAGAAAATCAATAGGTATTATTGTCTTTTTTAAAAACTCATTTATTTTCATAATTAGAAAAGTCCCAATAAAATATTCTTTTAAAATATTTGGTTTTTTAAGGAAAACTTTGGTGGACAGTGGTGGTATGAAAAAGAATGCATCTAAAAATATGAAAAACTTTGTTGACATTAAAATTAATATAACCTATGTTAAATAACACTACTCAATGTCTATCCATAATGTAACTGAAATAAACCAGGATAGAAATGTTTACATATACTATAACCTACCTTGTATATTTTATGCACAGAAATAGGGTTGAAATAAAATAAGTCAAAATGTCAAACAATAGTCGCTGCTGGGTAACAGACATTATGGATCATTTCTTCTATCCTTTCTTTCTTTTTCTAAACATGCTTCTGTATCTTCCAAAGTTTCAACAATAAACACATAATGCCATTATAATCAGAAAAAAGTTATATTTTTTAAAAAATATAACTAAGCAGAAAAAAAGAACCTTACTTAAAGTCACTCAAATATTAAATTCTTCAGACTAAACTTCTGACCCTCTAAATCCAAATCTACATTACATGGAAAATACTATGTAAGTATAAGAAAAAAATTCCTACATCAATTAAATAAGCTAGAAAGTCATACTTCCATTATTATTATTATTTTAAAAACATATTTTTATTGATTTAAGAGAGGAAGGGAGAAGGAGAGAGATAGAAACATCAATAATGAGAGAGAATCATTGATTGGCTGCCTCCTGCATTCCCCACACTGGGGATGGAGCCCCCAACCTGGCATGTGCCCTGACCAGGAATTGAACTGTGACCTCCTGGTTTATAGGTAGATGCTCAACCACTGAGCCACGCTAGGCGGGGCCATTATTATTATTTCTCTAAAGTACATCATTAAAAGTCTTACACATCCCCTGGCAATGAATATTCTTTATGAAAAAACCACCCAGACTCAAAGCACATGAAGACTTTTTTATGTGGAAAACTAGATCTAATGCTTGGAAGGCAAAGGAAGGTAGATTTTATTCACTTAAAAATTTATTCAACAATTTAAATTAAACTCTTATTCCATCTCAGGTATTATTCTAGGTGCTAGGGATATGAAGGTGTCTGCAATTCAGACTGGAGATAGAGCATTCCTTTCACAGGGCATACTAAAGCAGTGGCTGATGACCACCTGGCAAAGATGTAACAGAGGAGATATGAACATGTGAGGTGGCAATGATCTAGATAACCTATTTCGTAGTCTGGAAACCTCTCATTTCCACTCTGCCATTCTCATTCTGTTCCCATGCCTGTTCCCACAAATCCCCTGGAAATCAGAGCCCCATTCAAAGACTTGCATGCGATAATTCATTTTGAGCAGGGATCCCAGGGAAGAAGAGTGAACCAGGGAGACAGAGCTTGGGAGGAAGAAAAGGCACTACAAGGATGTGTTGTCAGGTTATTCACTGTTGTGGACAACTGGGACTCAATCTCTCCAGGACCTTCTAAGGAGAATCCATCACACAGTTCAGAACTATCTCCCCAAAAGATGAGGAGGGGAGCCTCTATCCACCAGTTCCCTCATGCCTCAAGACCTTCAACTGTCAAGAGTTGCCACATGGGGTGGGGAGTCAACTCCCTTTACACTCCCAGTTTGGTGCATGCCAGAATGGTGAGTGGACTCCTGGGCAGAAAGCAGAGACAGGTGTGGCAGCTGAGGCAAGGTGGTGTCTGGTTACACCTGTATGAAGCTGGTTGCTGCAGCAACACCTTATTAGTTTAGCAGAAAAGATGTGAGGCTGAGAAAAGAGATGGCACCACCTGTAAGGTTCCTCTAAGCCAGTGGTTCTCAACCTTCTGGCCCTTTAAATACAGCTCCTCATGTTGTGACCCAACCATAAAATTATTTTCATTGCTACTTCATAACTGTAATGTTATGAATCGTAATGTAAATATCTGATATGCAGGATGGTCTTAGGCGACCCCTGTGAAAGGGTCATTCGACCGCCAAAGGGGTCGCGACCCACAGGTTGAGAAGCACTGCGAGTCTACCAGTGGTCAGCAAACTGCGGCTCACGAGCCACATGCGGCTCTTTGGCCCCTTGAGTGTGGCTCTTCCACAAAATACCACGTGTGGGCGCGCACGTACAGTGCAATTGAAACTTCGTGGCCCATGCGCAGAAGTCGGTATTTTGTGGAAGAGCCACACTCAAGGGGCCAAAGATCCGCATGTGGCTTGTGAGCCGCAGTTTGCCAACCACTGGTATAAGCCATCTGAGGACATGAGAATAACAGTACTGAACAACTGTTGAGCATGTACAGAAACTTTGCATACATTTCATCACTTAATCCTCAAAGCCAACTCCGTGAAGTAGATTATACGTTCACCTCTTTTTTTTAACAACACAACATGTTTTAAGAAGCTATGTGTTCTGTCTGAGGTCATCAATAACCGGGGGCCTGAGGGTGAGGCTGAAGGACTGGCTGCAGAACCAAGTACAACACTGTCTGTCTTAGTGCCATGAACACCCAAAGGTCTCCAAACATGGGAAATCAGAAGTGTATCTGTCTCTGGCCGGAGTGTGAGTTCCTGGAGGGCAGAGATTGTGCTTACTCATGTTTTATCGCCAATACCTGGCACTGTATGAACTTTAACAAGGCACAGTGCTTGCTGAGCCTAATTGAGTGTCTGTTCTCCCAAGTGGACTGTTCTTGAGACCAGAAATTGTGTCTTATTCGTCTTTATATCCCAGCACCCAGCACGTTTGTTGACCCTAACAGAGTGAACTTTTCTGCAAGGCGGAACATATTGTGGTTAAGAATGTGGACTTTTTGTCAGATGGGCCTGAGTTAGAGCCTCACCTTTGACCTATTGATAGCCTTACCAGCTATACAATCTTGTAATAATCTTTCTAGGCCAAGGTTTCCTCATCTGTGAAAACGTATGATATTAATTGTATTTCCATCATAGGGTTATTGTGAAGATTACATGAGAAGTACATAAAAGTATTCACCATCAGAGCCTGACACATGGCAAATAGGCAAGAAAAATTAGCTGTTATTATCATTATTAGGAGATTTGTTCTGTTAGTGTTTACCCTATATTTGGAGTTCCTAAACTAGACCAATGACTTTTGAAATGTCCACTGTGGTACATACGGGAAAAGCTCTAGAACACAAAGTATCTAGTAGGTGGACAGTATCTGGTGCATAGCTGGTGCTCAATAAATATTTGTTGAATATTAAATAAAGCCACATTTGTCTTTGGCAAGATTCATCAGCCCATACACTGAAAATGAGTAAATACTTTATACAGGTTGCTAACAAACAGATACTTGGAAGAAAACAGTCCAGAATTCTGACTATGAACAAAGAGGAGAAACAGCTATATTACCTATGGAAGGTGTGATGCCATAATACAAAGCCAGAAATTTGGGACATACTCTCAACAGTAAGATTTATTCTCAATATGGTCACAAATGTTTTTTTTTTTATTTGAACATATGTGCCCCCCCCCCAATTAATATCACTTGTATACTATAGTAAAAAATTGCTTACTTTGCAGTATTTCCTGTCTTGTTTTTATTATACAACTATACGTTTTCTTAAAACACTTGGTTAAGTAATAATATTGAATTATAATTTGAGTTTAGATTCTAAACACTTAGGGATCTATTTTGAGCTGTTACTTGATAGGATGTAGAGCCCAGTTTTTGAGGGAGAAATTGGATGGCTGAAGGCCAAGGCCCAAGGCGCTGCGCGAATAGTGGACACGCTCTTTGGGTCATGACAGAAAGTCCTTGGACAAATGCTAGTGGAGTGACCTTGGACAAATTCTTTCCTGTGTCTCAGTCTGTTTTCCATAGTTTCTAATATGAGGTTGCTGGTGCCCATTTCCCTGACTTCACCTAATGCCTTACTGGGCGGACAGGCTGAGTGCCTGGAGTCTGGCATGCACTTGACCACTCAACCATTGCCACTCCCTTCCTCTCTTACAGGTAAGAGATGAGTGTGAGTGCTGGGGTAGCTGCCAATAATATTTATTCTCTTAGGCCCCCTTTTAATCTAGGTCAGTGATGGCGAACCTTTTGAGCTCGGCGTGTCAGCATTTTGAAAAACCCTAACTTAACTCTGGTGCCGTGTCACATATAGAAATTTTTTGATATTTGCAACCATAGTAAACCAAACACTTATATTTTTGATAGTTATTTTATATATTTAAATGCCATTTAACAAAGAAAAATCAACCAAAAAAATGAGTTCGCGTGTCACCTCTGACACACGTGTCATAGGTTCGCCATCACTGATCTAGGTCATGCATCCTTCTTCAAGAATGAGTCTTCCTGAGAGGAAGAAAAAAAGTTCTCCAATCAGTAGTGCATATGAACAAATTTGCAAAAATAATTTTTTTTAACAAGATTGCTCATTAGCAACAAACCACATTGTAAAGTTCAGCTCAACCTCAGCATGCTTTCTGAACAGCGAATCTGGCCGACTTTTAAATCACACTGGCTGGAAGATGAATATGGTGTTTTTTTTTGGCATCATTACAATTACCACCCTGGTGTTGGTAATATTCCTTAGCCTACCCATGATGCTTCATGGCTAAGCTGCAAGTCAGGAGTTTAATTTAGCTTTCTGAGCATCTGCAGGGTTTTTTTTTTTTTTTTCAACAAAGAACTTGAGGTTACATAACTGTCTTGGCTTCTGCTTCAGAAGGTGAACCTTGGCTCTCTAAATTAACTGTCGATACCGATGCCCTGGGAACGGAGCTTGTTGTACCTGGAAGTAATTTGCCCCAAATCGTTTGGAAGTTAACAAGATGGCTCTTGATCTCTCTAGATACTTGGCAGAAGACGCAGGAGAAAGAAGGCTCTAAGCATAACTAGGTAGTCATTGAAAGGAGAGGTACAATCTAAAAATCCAGCTATCCTTTCTTTTCCAACCCCTTTCTAACTTAACCCTATTGCTGCCCATACTCCATTGGGTTGGTCTGCTCCGCCTTCCCAATCACATGATGAAAACAGGCTCCAGGGAGCAAACAAGAGAAGAATAATGAGGTGAATACACTGTCCTGAACAAATGCAAAATTAGGTTTGAATTAACCCTAACTCCAGCCCACAAGATACTTTTCATCTACTCAAGGGAAGACAAATAGAGCAGATAATTTCAGTATAACATGTTAAGTTCTAAAATGAATGACTTTTAGGAACATAGAGGAAGGAGTAGGGGGTAATCAGAGATAAATTACCAACAGTATACAGTTCATATTCATGTATCTATTTGTAGATATGGATGATGTACTAGTAATCAAAACTTATAATTGGTACAAGGACATTCATGTAGTTAGCATTAGGCTTAGTCTTGTACTTAAAATTTCTAAGTTTAAATCCTATGCATCTATGTGTTTATTCAGTAGTGATAGGGAGTTGAGGGCATATGGAGTGGATTCACATCAATATACTCAAGAAATACAACTAAAATTTAAAGGGCTGTGGAGAGGGGAGTGGGTATCCAATTTCTGTGTTACAAAATGAAAAAGCTCTAGGGATCTGTTGCACAACAATATGAGTATACTTACCCTTACTTAAATGTATTCTTTAAAATGGTTAGGATGGCCTGGCAGGTGTGGCTCAGTGGCTGAGCATCGACCTGTGAACTAGGACAGTGATGGCGAACCTATGACACCTCTGACACGCAAACTCATTTTTTTGGTTGATTTTTCTTTGTTAAATGGCATTTAAATATATAAAATAACTATCAAAAATATAAGTCTTTGTTTTACTATGGTTGCAAATATCAAAAAATTTCTATATGTGACACGGCACCAGACTTAAGTTAGGGTTTTTCAAAATGCTGACACGCCGAGCTCAAAAGGTTCGCCATCACTGAACTAGGAGGTCATGGTTTGATTCCTGGTCAGGACACATGCCCAAGTTGCAGGCGTAATCCCCAGTAGGGTCGTGCAGGAAGCAGTCAATCAATGATTCTCTCTCATCATTGATGTTTCTCTCTCTCTCTCTCTCCCTTCCTCTCTGAAATCAATCAAAATATATTTTTTAAAAATGGTTAGGATGGTAAATTTAATGTTATGTGCTTTTACTATGATTAAAAAACCTAAAATGTAGCATTATATTAATAAAGTGTCACAGTAACATAAATACGCTAATAATTATCATTGACAATATAATAAATATAACTAGTATGTGTGGAGCACTTAACTGTATGTCAGGGTCTGTGTTAAATATTTAACATGGACTATCTCATTTATTCTAACAACTCCTTTGACAAATGCAAAACCCGAGGCTTAGGTTAGGTAACATGCCAAAGGCTCACACAGCCTAGTCCTGAGCGGGCCTGACTGTAAAACCATGCCCTCAACACGAACTCCCCTTACTGAACTGTGCAATCAAAGCGTGTAATTCAAAATCAGACGTGCATTCTTTTTGTCTTGTGTGCACAAGAACTAGACAAAGAAGACAACGACTCACCACTGGTCAAATGAAGTCTATGATAAACCATGTAAAGGGAACCTCATGTGGGACAGGGTTTGTAGGTGCTCTGAGCACTAGGGTCAGCAGAGGCTCTGCACTGCGGAAAGGAAGTCAGATAACCAGCCTCTCAGTGTTTCTCCTCATTTAGACGCCTCTGTGGCATCACCCGGTGCAAAAGGAGGTCTTCCCAGGTAACAAGATGACGCTCCCTGTGTCTTGACGTCAGGTGAGTCATTTCACCGTCATCATATAGTAGGCACCTCTGTGTAAATCAAGTTCACCCTGTGGGAGCCCCGCAAGTTTCCTGGGGAATTTTCTATTTATTCTGAAGTAATTGCTTTTGACACCCCTGGGTGACTAATATCTATGCGTGACCAAGGTAAGTACCAAGTCTAGCCAGTGTGTGCAGTTGTGAAGGAAGTTATAGGCAGAAAAACATCATTGGACACCGAGAAGAAGGTCACTGCATGCCAACACCATGGTTAGACTCCAGCCAGGGAGGGAAAACTGAGAGCATGGGTGTTTTCATCACCCTGCTTTATAGTTGGGGGTACAGGGAGCCTTGGTAATCCAAGTGTGGCCCCTGAACAGCAAAGGCAGCTCATCTGGGAGCTCATTAGAAACACAGAACCTTAAGACCCACCCAGAGCATCTGCATTTGACAGGATCCCTCGGCGATTCTCATGCACATCAACATCTGAGAGTCCCTGACACAGAACGACCACAGCTTTCCTTTTACCAAATATGCTTAATTACAAATTAAAGTACCATATAAAAAGGAAATGATAATTAATTATACTAGGCAAGATTATCATACTAGCTACACAATACTCTCACATGGTTTTTCTACTTTGTTTTAACAACCTTTAAAATCTTACCTATCTTTACTAATAAGGAAATTGTCCAAAGAAGGTGAAAAGATCACATCTCTAAGTAAGCATTTCAGCCTAGGAATTCCAGCTCTAGATCTCCAAATGTTCCCTGCAAATCACACGACCTCATTAGAGGAATTCAAAAGGTGACTTTAACTCGGAATGGTCAGAAAAATAGGACTGAAACTGAGACTTGAATAATGGGCGAGGTTTTCGAGAGAGAGGGATTTCCAGCGCAGAGAAACAACAGGCACAAAAGCACTTGGAGACCGGTGTGTGAGAGTATTTTTCAGGAGAAGGCTCAAGAAAATATTTAGATGTAGGATTCATGTGCCCACAAGAGCAGCGGGAAGAAAATATGCAATGATGAGAGAAACCAGATCATGAAAGCTTAGGCCAAAGGGTTTGGCTACTTGGTGTTTCAGAGCATAAGGAATGTATTTCCAGGAGAGAAATCTTTCCAGTTTTATTCATTAAGCTTTTCTTGTAGGTTTTAATATGCAATGGTAAGCAGGCTTTAAAAATCAGAGATGGATAAGTTCCAGGAAACATGTTAGAAAGCTCTCTCTACATGACTGCACTGTGGCAATTGCACCTTCTCTAATTCTGCACCTGTTTCCCCGACTGCTGGCTGTATCCTAGGAGACTCGACATCACTGTTTTCCACAGGGGTGCACAGTATTTGCCAGAGCACTTGAGAATGTGCAGGGATGGACAGCATTAGCTAGGAACGCAGATGTCTTTTAAGTAGGGCATTGGGTGGATGATTCATCTCTAGACTCTCAAAAGAGTGTGGAGTAAGTAAAGTTGCCAGAGTGGACCTGAAATATATGTACCATTAGGTCAATGATGTGCGAGTGTGAAGTGTTTTTTCTACTAAGGGTCACATGTACAGAACATCTTGACTCCTAAGCAATTTCTTGACAAAACACAAATGCTTACAGTTTGAATTCAGAAAAGGAAACACAAATGTAACAGTATAAACCCTAAAAAATATCAGTTTAATATTCTCTGAAGATTAAGGAGATAAGATGAGAAATAAAGGAAAGGAAAATTGAGAAGGGCTACAATGTGGTCAGATGCAGAGGAAATGGGGGAGAAAAGAAGATAAAAGGAGTACTAGGAAATGAGATATGGTGGGAAAACAATTTATTGCAAGTTATCAAGCTTTTTAACATCCAATAATAACCTAACTGTGGTAGATATACCCATTTCACAGATAAGGAAATCAATACCACTAAAGATTAAGTAATTTGCTCCAAACCACACCAAAAAGGATTATTTAACATACTAGCTGCTGACAGCTACCATTCTAAATTCTCCTTGTCTCTGGTTCCAAATTTGAGGCTCAAAAACTCCTGGAATCCTTGGTGTCTTGGCAAAGAATCCTCAAATATACCAGGTACCAAATGTTGCATAGGCTAGATCAGTAATGTCTCCTACATATATGTCTACTACATGTTAAATGTACAAAGGTTGCACTGCGACTAATTAAATATACATTAAGTTTAATTCAATGTACCATTGCATCATTAAGTAGTATCACTACCAGTGAAATCTAAAAATACAATCACTCTCAGATCCTTATAAAGGGAATCCTTGTATTCAAAAAAGCCTGGGGATGACCAAGGACTAATCCTTACAGTATCCCACTGAAGAGGGTAGTGAGAGTGGCCAGCAGAGGCCTACATCTGACATCTCTACCCCTTAAAGTGACAACCCTCATCCCTGACTTCTTAACGATTGTCCTCCCTTCTATCCATTCTGCTCACAGCAGAGATAAATGATTTTTTTCTTATGGCAAAATTGATCCTGTCCCTGTCCTGCTTAAAACCATTTAACTAGCCCCACAGCCTCCAGACGAAAGATCAGACTCCAGCTGCGTATAAAGCTCCTTCTGCGATCTGGGTCATCCACAGCGACCCAGGCTCCAGCAGACACTGGTTCGAGCTCCAGCCTCCTGAATAACTTCCACTTCCTAGGCCAGACAGGCTGCGAGCTCCTTCTACTTAGTGTTCTTCTCCTTTCCACTCTTCAGGGCTCATTTCTCGGAATTTCATACCCAAGCTTTGACACTTCCTCCGGGGAGCCTCCTATGATTGTATCATCCAGCTGAGTTAATGAATCAGCAGCTTAACAGACCCCTGTAGCATTGATCACATTCCGTCACAATGGCCCCATAACTGAATTCCAAGCTCTGTGAGGATTGAGACCATGTCTGCCGTGTTTTCCAATACTTAGCACCATACTTAGTACATAGCAGGTGCTCAATAAAGCTGTGCTGAATAAATTTTAAAACTTCATGAAAAGAGTCCTATCTCCAAAGGTGGAAGCACAGTTTTTTTGTTCGTCTGTGGTTTTTGTTTTTAATTTTTGGTTTATTTTAATTCCATGCAGAAGAAAATTACACACAATAAATCTACAGTCAGATCCTCAAGCACAAAGACATTAAAAACGGCTCAGTAGTTGAGTGTCAACCTATGAACCAGGAGGACACGGTTCAGTTCCCCATTAGGGTATATCCCCGGGTTGCAGGCTTGATCCCCAGTGTGGGGCATGCAGGAGGCAGCCGATAAATGATTCTCTCTCATCATTGATGTTTCTTTCTCTCTCCCTCTCCCTTCCTCTTTGAAATCAATAAAAATATAATTTTAAAAAAATGATTACAGGGAGCCAGCAGCCCTGGCAGCGAGTCCCGGGCTCCTTGACCAGGTCTCTTACCCTCATGACCTGGCTTTCCCTACCTGGTTTGTGGAATTAATACCAGTTGTTCAGTTTTTCATTTCTACAAGAACTTCAGGACCCCACAGTAATTTTTATAGGAGCTGGTGATAAAATTTAATAATAGTTCAATTGGGCATTGTTTTAGAAATACTATGTTTTTAATATGGACTTTATGTATTAGCTATCCTTGGAGGAGCACACTGTTCAAAGTCCTTTCTAACTGACCTTCAAAATGCATACCGAAAGCAAGGAGATCACTGGCATGGGATTGTACCCATTTTGTAGATAGAAACCTAAAGACAAAGTCAGCAATTATCTCCTCTACAGCACATAACAGAAAGTTCTGGAAAATATATTTTCCCCCTCTAACCCTACTTTTTCCCCTTTGCCCTATCATACACACTTCCCTCGCATCATAATATGCTTTGTATGTTTTATTTTTTAAATAAATATTTCTTTTTCTAATAAACTTCAGGCTCCTTGCAGGAAAGGACTAGGTCTTACTTTTTGTCTCTTAGGATCTGGAATCCTGTACGCATGGAAAAAAAATGTTTGCTGCAATGATTTTCCAACTCTCAAAAGTGCTCTGCCAACCATGTTCTGAGGCTATTGTCAGGGAGACATGCATCCCTACCTGGTGACTTAGTGAAGAGAAATCTCAGGTCAAAGGAAACAGATTTTCTAGAACCCTCCGTGTCTCTCAATTCTATTGATTGTACACTCTGCTTAAATTTCTTCAGTGAGATGGAGCTCCTACCTTTCAAGGAAGTACAGGGTCCCTCTCAATATTAAGAAGTCCTAGATTTTTTTTTCCTTTGAAGCTACTGAGAACACATTTGCAGAGCCTGCTCCCAACACCACCAGTACCAATACAAATGGATAAAAGCAATCCTCTGCCATTTAAAATTTGAATCTTAACTCACCTAATTGAGTTACATTTTTGCTTTTCACTTTAACAAAAGAGGATTACATGTATTTCTCTGTCTCTCTTTTTTTTAGAGAGGAAGGGAGGGGGAGAGAGAGAAACATTGATGTGAGAAAGAAACATCGATTGGCTGCCTCCCGCACACATACCTCCTACCCTTCCCCCCACTCGGGACTGGGGATTGAGCCCACAACCTGGACATGTGCCCTGACTGGGCATCAAAACATAGATTTTTCAGTGCACAGGACAACGCTCAACCAACTGAGCCACACCAGCCAGGGCTGCACATATACTTTTCAAATAACTCCTAGATATGAATGCAGATGCAAATCTCCCTGGAGATTAATGGATTTCTGCCATATTTTAAAGGAGGAGCTGCTGAAAGTTTTGTAAGGGCTTAGTCACAGGGCTCAATAGTAACAGTAGGGGAAGGAGTAGAGAGGGGAAAGCAAAAACAAAAACAAAGCAACTATTCAATTAATCCAGATGGGAAAAAACAGCCTATAAACTAATTGATTACAGTTATCATGACAGCTGATTACAATGTCTGCCTGTAAAAACACAGGTCCAAAAGAAATACACAGCCCTGCTTGGCTGCCTTTCATTGGTTTGTTGGTGAAATACCCTCCATGTAGATGATGTCATGCAGTTAGGCCTTCTCTGGTAACAAGTGAACCCAGCGATGTGGCAGTTGCGGTGGGAGGCCTGTATGCTGAGCCCAGAGGGTTAGGCAGCCCTACTTGGGATGCCCAGGGAGCTGGTGTCACACTGCTGTTTGTAAAGGCAGAGCCTCTGGGATACATCTTTTCTGTGCCCAAGTGACTTACAATATGACACGCTCAGGGCTGCTGATCCACTGTCAAAGGAACCATCTGCATCCAGGTGTTTCTTTAAGACTGAAGATGAGATGCCCTCAAACCGGCTCCCCCATCCCCCTGGTGGCTCCTGACTGCCGGTGGCCCATTCTGCTCAAGGGATTATGAAGACAAATGCCGCCCTTGCCCTTGGGAGGGCAGAGAGATCATAAACAACAAATGGCAACTCAATACGCTGGCTTCTTTGTGCTGTAGGGGCCCCAGGAAAGGCCAACCGCTCTGCTCTTGGGCAATTCGGGGTAGAGAAGTCTGAGGCAGGTCTCAGGATGGGGCTGCTAGGCCTTTAAGAGTTTGTCAAACATCCGAAAAGCATGTAGCAGAGGGTGTAACAAAGATTACATTTTCAAATAAAGAAATGTTCTGTTAGCTTTGAAAGTCATGTTATTACTATTCATTGGAGGAAGGGTGTCCCAGCAGAGAAACAATTTCTCCTTTTGGAAACGAGGAACAGTTCTGTGTGGTTGAAGGGTGGCGGGGGGGGGGCGGGGGGCGGGGGTAACAGTGGAATCCTCATTTTAGCAAGAGGACTTTGTTGGAAGAGTGGAGAGTGGACTGGAAGGTTAATAGAGGGGAGTGAAGTGAGTGAAGTAGAGGCTCAATTAGGCTGCTGCTACAAAAAGTTCAGTGAAGATGTGGGGGACAGTCTCTGAGGGGACACTGCCCACGGCGAGAAGAACCAGCAGCAACCAGGTCCTGGCACCCTCTCAGGCAGCTGGCACCCGGGCCAGGCTCCAGGCCAGTGAAGGTCACATTCCTGCCTGACAGCTGCAGCCAGGGCTGGTTTTGTTCTTAGACTCTGGCCCCTATAGGTGCTAGAGCAGTTCTCAGCTCTGCCTGGCCCTCACCTGGGAAACATATTTGTTGTTGTTGTTAATTCTCACCCGAGGATATTTTTCCATTGACTTTTAGAGTGAGTGAGTGGAAGGGAAGGGGAGAGACACAGAGAGAGAGAAACACTGATGTGAGAGAGACACAAAGATTGTTTGCTTCCTGCACACGCCCTGACCAGGGCCGGAGATGGAGTCTGCAACAGCGGTACATGGCTTTGACCGGAATTGATCCCAGGATCCTTCAGTCCTTGGGCTAACACTCTAGCCACTGAGCAAACTGGCTAGCACAGGAAACACTTTTTTAGAATGCCGGTGCCCACATTCCACTCCAGAACAACAGATTCAGAATCCCTGGACGAATCTACACTTTTTAAATGCCCCCCACAGCCAGAAGTGTGAGCCAGGGCCCCCTCAGCAGTCGGGCATAGCAGTGGTATTACTCAGTTGCCTGCCTCAAACAGTCTCCAAGTGTGTGCATATGGTTGTGGGTAACCGGATGGGGACGCCCCTGCGGCCAGGTGATCATCTCAGGGGAGGCAGCGCTGTTAGCAGAGGAGCAAGAGGGGCCCTGCCATAATGGGACCTGAGTGTCATTTATGGAACGCTTAGAAAATGCCTTTGAACACACCCAACAGAGGTGTTTTAAGAGAATTTAGGGGGATGACTTGACAAAGGCAGAAGATAATACAGAATTACCAATCACCAAATAACAATCAGTAAGAAGGCAGGAAGAAAACACAGGTCAGCCTTAGTCCTCTGTGCACCAGGCGGGTCACTTCTGTCAGGTTCCATATGTATATTACGCTCGGCCTCTGCCACCGGAGTTCTGCACACTGTGGACTAGACACTTAGCGAAGAGAATGACATCCACCCGAATGATGCCTCAGCAAAATCGTTTGTTTCCCAAGCTCTTATTCTACAGAAGATACTACTCGGAGTGCTCGGCATCCTTATCTTGTTCAAGACTCTCAACAACCCTTGGAGATAACGAGTACAGGCTGCCGGTGGAGAGATGAGTTTGCACGAGCCTCAGGAACCCGGAAAGCTCTCTGAGCTAGGGAGTGACAGAGCCCATCCTGTGCCCACAGCGGACAGGACCTGTGCTGGGGATCCCCCTCTGCTACTGCTCCAGGTCTCCAGGACTCACAGCCCAAAGGGACTATACACTCCTTGAGACCAAAGACTAAGTCAAGTTCAGGACTTCTTTGAGTCCCTCCCCAGTTCTCTTCCACTTCTTTGTTTTATTTATTACTGGATTTTAGGACCAGAGAAGTTCTGCCAACATAAGACCCCTTTCTTCTTCTGTCCACTCCCTCCCTCTCAGGAGAAGACCCTAAACTACATTGGGAGCCTGAGAGTCCCTTCAGCGTTCAATGTGTAAATCTGCTGATCAAATGAGTTTCTTTTAGAAGTAAAGTTGGGCACTCAGGGAGGATTTTGATAAGAAAAGAAGTAGTTGAGCCTTTAGCACATGAGACATGAAGCTCAGAGTTTCATGACTTGTTCAAAGCCAGCTTTTACCAGACATGCCTTTACCTGCTATTTTGGACATATTATACAGGAAGGAAAGGAAGGAAGAGAAGGTGGATAGTTGTGGGCAAGGCTATAAGGACACTGAGACTGCAAAACTGAGATTAGTAGGAATGTATGTATGCATTCATTCATTCATTCATTCATGCACTCATGCATTCAACAGACATCTATTATTGAGCAACTAACTGCAGGCAAATAAGCATGGTTCCAATATGCATGCATTTCTATTACGATGGCTTAATGAAGTGACATCAGTTCCCTAACATAATTCAAATTTAAGTTACCACAGCACATTAAGTGTGAGTCAGCGAATAAAGTATAAACTGGCTACTAGCTCTTTGGTTCACCATGTAATAAGCAGATGCACATCACGATCAGGGACTCAACTCTTCGCTTCTCAAATTCTGTCGATAATGGGTCAGTGCCCACTTCATAGGGGTCCACACACAGGCAGCCAGGCATGTAGCTGTGTTGCTTCCTTGTGCCCCAGCGATAAGCCCTTGTGACATTTTCTAAAAATGGGTAATCCAAAGAGGGGAGTTGCCCACAAAGATGAACGTGCAGCATAAGAGAAAACAGACAAAATGCAATTCGAATGGAACAGTGTGACTAAAGCAGACATAGCTTATGGTAGGAATGCTGTCTGTGCCACACTTTGAGAAACCCCAGATGTGTGGCCAGGGGAGCTTAGTAAAGGAAACTTCATGAACCTAAGTGAGTTAGGTGGTTGAGATGAAAGGGTGTTAAAGTGTTCAGAGGAAATAACACTGGCAAAAACTTCACATTAAAGGAATTCTTGGAGATAGCTCATAACACGGAAAGTACAAAGGATGAAAGGTTGAAAGCTGATCCAGACTTAGAAAGGTGGATGACAATTTGCCCAGCCTCAGTACAGATGCTTGCTCAGTGTTGTAAGTTATATGACCGACAAAAAGAAACAACAAACTCTATTCCAACTATTCTTTTTTAAAAAGAAATAGAACACTTTAATTCTTAATGTTTCTAATATGTTAAGTAACAGCGTACTCAACAAATATTCATTTTACTTCTTTTTTCATTTCCCTATACAGTTATAACTAACAAAAAGAGAGTCTTAATGTTTTGACAAACATTTTGAAAGGACATGGACAATGGTAGTTTTTCCCATTGATTCTTAGGATGTCTTTTTTTTTTTCTCTCTCACTATCATGCAAACAGTGAGGACTGCCTGTATTATGTGAAAACAATCCTTGCCCTCTTGGTGGTCTTACATCAAACAAATTAGTTCTAAAGACCTGTGACTATTTGTTCTATGATTAATGGGGGTGCTAGCCTAACTTGTAGAACCCACAGGGATTTAGAGGAACTGGGGGAAGTAAATTCGGTAGGGGGGAATGAAGAGAATAAAGTGGCAAAGGAAGTGCAGACAGGGGGAGGGGTGGAGTTGGGGGCATCCGTATCTGAGGAGAATACAAATCTCCCAGCCCAGCAAGTCTACTTCCTCATCCCAGAGGCAGGGTGAGGAGTGGCTCTGGGCTGGTTTTTCAACTGGCTGCCAACAGCTCAGTTGTAATGCCAGATGCATATTAATTGCTGAGATGCAGGTTAAGGCTCCTTCTCAAACGAACACAGAAACTAGAAATGCTAACACATGCCTCTCTCAGCCCAATGGTGTGAATAAAGGCTCTTAAAACCAGCACAGAGTGTTTGGATGCAAACCTCTAGGTCCCCAATGCCACAGCCATGCAAAGTAGCATCTGGGGCTGTGAAAATCTATGTCTTAAGGAAATCGAGTCATGAGAATGTATAAAATGACACATCTGGCTTTATGCACTGGCTATGATTTTTACGTCCAAAATGTATATCGTGCTGGGTTGTTTTTCTATCATAAAATATGTTTGCCATTTTAATTTATGGTCTTTTCCAGGGAAGATGAGGGGCTATGTGATACGCATGTGAATGGGCCTAGGAACACAGATGTTAGGAGGTGGAAGACTCCTTAGGAATTATCCTGCCCAATCTCTGCATTTGAGAAAACCAAAGGAGGTGAATTTAGTCTTTGGAGGCCAACTGTTTAGCTCCACAGTCAGATGGCAGCCTCATAATAACAACAGCCAACACTGACGAGTGTTCACTGTGTGTTAAGTACAATGCTGAGGGCTTTTCACATGAAGCATTTAAATTCTCACAGATCCATGAACAAGTTACTCCTCCTACTGCCACGGCGGAAGCGGGCTTACGATTCAGTTAACCTACCCGAACCATGAGGAAACTGAAATTCAAAGTCAGGCTGAAGGATCTCAGCTGACATTCTTAATGAATACCACAATTGTTAATAAACTACCATTTCTGTAACACAATGGAATACTATGCAGCAGTAAAAAAAAGAGGGATCTCTTACCCTAAGGGACAGCATGGATGGACCTAGAGACTATTTTGCTAAGTGAAATAAGCCAATCTGAGAAAGACAAATATCACATGATCTCACTTATTTGTGGAATCTAATGTACAAAATGAATTGACTAATAAAATAAGACATGAAGCATGGAGGCATGGGACAGACTGACATACCTCTGTATGGGGTTGGGAGGACGAGAAGAGATAAACCAAAGAACTTATATACTTATATGCATCGCCTATGGACACAGGCAATAGGGGGTAAAGACCTGGGGGGGGGGACTTGGGGCTGGAAGGAAAGGGGTAAAGGGGCGAGGGAGTGGGAGACATCTATACTACTATTAACAATAAAAAAATTTTTTAATTAAAATAAATAAAGTATCTCTCCTGGATACTTCACCATATGCCCCCAAATTAGGTAATCATTGTCCGTTTCCTGGAGGACCAGAGAGTCCAGCTTTCCACATGCAACTACCAATTTTTAAACAGCCTTACTAAGTAAGGGATGTAATTCCCATTTTATGGATGAGAACATGAAGGCCCAAAGTTCCATGGCTTTCCGAGGCTGCATAGCTTACAATTAGTAAAGGCAAGATTCAACCCTGTAAATCGACTGGTTCTTTCAGACATAAGTCTGCCTTCCTTCATTAGGACTACGCTTTCCCTCACCAGGCTCTGGCTTTTTGAACAGAACATCAAATACCGGATGAGAAGTCAATGAGGATCCAGGTATTTCTGGAACCCCTTTAAGTGAGCAGCAAGAACTTCCCATTCCCAAATCTCCCTCTGTGATACACAGGATCAAGCCTAGCGGCTCACAGACTAAACTCTTCAGACTAACTCTGAAGAGGCCAGTGGCGAGTCAAACTCACAGAGTCTGCTTTCAGGGCTGCACTGACTGAGGTGCAGGAAGAGAAATACTCATGGGTTGTTGTTCCCCCAGAACACAGGTGGCAACAGACAGGCAAAGAAGCAGCCGTGAGAAGATGCCTGCGAGCAGTGGGTGCTAAGAAATGGCAGGCAGTTATAGGACAGGAAAGGCAGGCAGATCTGCTGTCTCTTTTCATGTCACTGGCCACGATTTCCCGCTGGTCTGCCAAGAGAGATGGGTCTGAGAAAAGCAGCATGATTCTCACCACAGCTCCTTAGCCAGTGTCCAGAGGGTTTCAGCATAGCAGGCAGCTGCTCCCCGGATTCAGCTCCACTCCCTCCTCTGGGCTGAGTCGTGTGGTGTATAAACTCCGCCCGCCAACCAACCGAAGCTCTGGAGCTCTGGCCAAAGCCTAAGGAGTGAAGCAGGTGGAGCCAGGTTCCCAGGCTGGTGGCAGAGCTAGTTGAGATGCTTTGCAAAACAAAAGGGCCACTTTAAGAGCTGGGATTACTGTCTCCATCCTGCCCCTTTTTTAAAGCAATAGCAAAACGCATTACAGGGTTGGCTGTTTTACTCACCTCTTTCTCTTCTCAGCTAAAGAGGCCTTCGCACTGCAAAGCTGGAGGAGGTGGGAGTCTGCCTGGGCGCCTGTTACCCCCAAATCCCATCCTGCCCGTTCGCTAGCTTCTGGTGTTTGAAATTCCAACAAGGAAGTGTTAATCTGCTATCTTCTCTTAAAATGTAGAAGAGTCTAAACAAAGTTATTCACACTGTAGAGGTGATGCTTCAGCTAGGAGGGGAGGAGGGGGCTGGAATTTGCTGGTCCCCCTAGGCCAGGAAATGCCTGCTTACAACAGCCTCTAGGTGAGAAGAGTATTCAAAAAGGGATGGTTTAGGGAAGCTGACCTTCGAACTTCACCTTCTATAGCTACATCAAACCATTAACTAGCCCCGCCCCCTAATCTGAGAAACCAACCCCTTTTCTCATTTCCTTTGAACTAGGCAATCTGCTAATGCCAGCATCCAGACCTTGCCTAAAGGTTTTTTTTTTAATATTTCAGGATGAATAGCTAACATGTGGAAATTAGGATAGTTTTTATTCTTACCTAAGAGCATTTTCCAAATATGCTTAAGGACTCTTCATTTTCATATGTGCCTCAAGTTTCTTTTTGTTTTGATCTGTACAGTATATGTAAGGGAAGCCAAGGTGTAGATACTGCTTTTCATGTATTGAGTGATTAACCAGTTGCTAAGTGGAGCCCAGACATTTCCATTTCCTCTCACAACTACTGATTGTAATTGCAATTCAGTTTAGTATGGCACTGTTTCCCTCTCCTATCTGTTGATACACAGATCAGATGCTGTGATCACCATGGTAACTGCCTACTCTTTCTCCCTATTCTGTTTATCAAAGTTAAAGTGCACAGGCTAGAAAATCCTATGATTTTTTTTTTTTAACTCAAATAGGAATCAATCAAGCTCACCTAAGATGAGGAATCATTTCGGTGTAAATGTTTTGTTTTTAAAAATAAGCTGCAAATGTGTTCATCAGAAACAAATTATAGCTAGAAAAACAGAACTAAGGGATTTGAATTTGCTTGAAGATTAAAAAAAATGTTCCAAGTAGTTTTCAGGGATGAAATGGGATTATCACTAACACTTCTGATCTTGACAGACTGGCTGCCTTGATGGGCTGGAACACTGCGGGAATCCCACAGGTTTCGGTTGGGTCATAAACTAAGCAAGGTCTGTGTAAACCACGCCTATGGGTGTGGGAGTGTATTTTCTGTATGGATTTCTCTTCTACCCCCCACACAAATATTAGGGGTGGGGGTGGGGGGAGAACTTTCTTTAAAAGCAGTACTTTGCTCATTTATTTTACAAGTAGTTACAGAGTCTGCTAATCGTAGGTCAATGACAAGGAAGCATGCTGAAATCAGATGAGCTTCTGAGGCAGGGAGACAGATAATCAATGAAAGCTCCCAGAACAGTGAGGGCTGTAGAATTAGGGAGAGTGTCCTCTATTAAATATGATTATTTGACCACTATTTCCAAGTCAGTCGGCCATAAGTGAGAGCTGATTGTCAGGGTAGATTTGTTATTGTGGACCCTGTGAGGCATCATATCTGTCTTAAGAAAAAACAAAGCATTGAGGAGTTTTCCTTGAGAAAACTGTCTATTTTTTTCTCTAAGTACCCTAAACCCATTTCCCCCGTTGGCTCCTAGAAACTGACAGCAATGACCCGTGTAGATGAAAACTCTCTTCCTGCCCACAAATGTCTGCCTCTTCCCAGTCACCAGCATGGACAGAAGTCACCAGCATGGACAGAGGATAACTGCCAAATGTCTCTCCCTACTTCTTCTAATAGAGAAATGATGGGACATTTGGAAATTACCTAAGAGCAAGACTTGGGACCAAGACTCAGCATTTCCTCTGCTCACTGAGGTTGAAATTTCACTTTAAATCAAACCGGCTTATTCTCATAGCTTCTGCACAGAATCTCACCCAACAAATCAACAAATCTACTTGTTTAGCGGTTGAGATTTCCTAAGGACAGATTTTGAAGGTAATCCCTCTGAACAGATTTGAGGGATCCGGGGCCTGTCCTAAGTAGAGGCCACTATAATTGCCATTCATAGCCATTACCCTTCCTACCTTCCAGTCCCCAACACCCAGGGTTAATGTGATGTGCAGGGATGAAGTTTATAGGGAAACTAATACACTCAGATGTCTTTGAACTGTGAGTGATACAAAGGCCTAGAATGCTCATTAGCTCCTCTTTGCACCTCTGCCGGTTGCCTCTTTCTCCCCAGAAGTTTCCAAGACTTCTCTGTGGCTTTTCCAAAGCTCCCAGCTTCCCCTTCTATTAAAAAGTCTTTCCAATTCTAGTATCATTCATGCAAAATAGAAAAAAAACAGTGAGGACATGGGGTGCAAGACTGCCTGATCTGGGATTTGATTAAAAAACTTAAGACTAGGGAGTCTGGAAATTTGGTTCTAGTCCCAGCACAGCCAAATCCAGCTGACAAATTTAGTCAGATCATTGACAATTAGTTTTTCATTTGTCAAATGGCATGTTTAATGAGACCAAGCAAGAGAAAGTGCTCTGGAAAGTTAAAATTTTAGTACAAATGTCAGTTGCCACAGAACTAGTATACAGTTGAAGCCACACTATAGTTTTAGAAAGGTTTCAGGCAAAATCATGGTTTTCATAGGGCATAAAGTCTTTGCTTAATGGCATCACAGTCTTCCTAGCAATCTAAGCTATGTACTAGTATTTCAGTCTCAAACCTTGATTCCACATTTAATCAGGCATAAACACCCATCAATTCTTTCTCCAAAATGTCCTCTAGTCTGTATGTTCCTCTTTGTCAACACTACCACGGGCATGAATGAGGCTCTCTTGAAACAGGTCCCTTCCCTCTAATCTCAGTGCATTAGCCACGCCAGCAGTCAGAGAACTCTTTCTAAAGTGGTCTCTTCTCTTAAAAGCTTGTGCGGACCCCTCACCAACTGCCACATAAAGCCCATGTTCTTAGTGATGCACAGTGCCCCTTCACAAACCTGCTACCCTGACAGCCTCTCTTCTCCCTGTCTTCTTCCTGCAGAACTTGGTGACTTTGCACAGACCGCTCTTTCTCCCTTTTTGACTGCAGACGCCATTCATTCTTCTAAAACACACTCAACATAGCTGCCGCTGGGAATCCTTCTGAACTTCACAGACTGAGTTCATGACCACCCTGCTATTCCCACAGCACCTTACACATACCTCTTAGTCCAGGATTTCTCACATCAGATTGTAATGCTTTGGATCCTTGTTTGGCCGGAGCTACCACTGGTGTAACCCAGCGTAGCATTTCTGATGCCCTGGTTTTAATGAATCATGGAATCACAGAAGACTCAGCATCAACCCCTGGACACCTCTACCCTCCTTTTGGTAATAGCCTTTGTCATAAGGCAACACCAGCCTTTGTCATAAGGCAACACCCCTCCAAGAAACAGATACAGTTTCTGGGAGCCCATCTACTTCCTCCCCTTGAACTAACCTAAAAATTGAACTAAATGGAGACTTCAGAGCCTGTATACCACAGTGATGGCAAAGTCGGCTGATAAAACATTGTTGCCCTTATTTTTGCTCTTTCCTTCTGCAATGCAGGAATCATAGTCACTTCCATATAGGCAGCTTCCAGGGTTCTTTACCATGAAGATCTCTGAGTAAATTATTTTAGAAAATCCTAGACAGAGATGCATACATTTGTAAAACATATATTTTCTTTCTTTCTTTTTCCTTTTTTTAATCCTCACCTGAGGACATGTTCTCTCATTGATTGGTTGCCTCCCTTATGCACCCCTACCAGGGATCAAACCCGCAACTTAGGTATGTGCCCTGACTGGGAATCGAACCCATGACCTTTCCATGTATGTATGACACTCAAACCAACCGAGCCACACCGGCCAGAACAAAACATATCTTTCTTGTGGATCAACTACTTAGCAGGCTGCTGTTTTGCCCTATCCTTATTCACTCAATGCCATAAAGGGTATTATTAATTATTCTGTAACTGACTCTAACTACAAAGTTGAATGCTGGATAATTTCCATTCAGATCCAAAGCCTAAAAGGGAAAGTAGACCTAATTCCGCAGAAGTTTCTTGTGGCACTTATGTGACAATTAATGAATCAACAACAAAGGTAGACAGAGTTTTCCAAAAATATATATCAAATAATATTGGACAGCCTAAGCCTTCCTGAAAAACAAATCACTTTAAGCCTCCCCAGGTTAATTATGCCTAGTCATACAGAAATTATTCTTCCTTGGCCCCTGTGGCTGAGCACTGATACCCTGGGGCCTTGGGCCAACTTCTACTTAGAAAGACTTGCCAAAATTGACTATAAATCACATCAGTTCCATTAAGTCCTCCAAACCAGCTCAACCAGTCTTTACCATCATCCATGAGCTGAAAAATTCTGGCTCATCCTTCTCAGGGATGCTGATAAGCAACCCAGCAGCAGTCAACTCAGTGAAGCTTTCAGGCCTTCTGACTCCATTCTGGGCAAAGTAGAATCAGCAGACTTTATGTATGCGGATATTTAATGCTTTACAGTGAAGCTGAGTTGCCCATTTCTATACAGGTTCCTTTATTGCTAAGTAAACATGTGACCACTTAACTACATCTTCATTTAAGAAGAGAGCGTGATACTTCATATACCATAAAGCTAGATCAGAAACCATGCAACTTGTAGCAGAAAATTAAAATGCTTTATAGAACCAAAAATAAAACAAGACCAAACTTTTTTAAGTCGTAGAAGCAAACTCATTATGGAAAATATTTGTGTTAATTATCACCCAAGGATGCTCTTTCCATTAATTTTTTAGAGAGAGTGAAAGGGAGAGGAAGGGGGGGAAGAGAGAGAGAGAGAGAGAGAGAGAGAGAGAGAGAGAGAGATGAGAGAGACACATCTATCGGTTGCCTCCCATACCTGGGGCTAGGGGCTGAATCTGCAACCCAGCTATGTACCCTTGATTGGGATTGAACCCAGACTCTTCAGTGCACTGGCCAATGTGCTAACCACTGAGAAACACCGGGCAGGGCAAGAATATATATATTTTAAAAATATAGTAAATATAGAAAAATCATCCCGAATAATCAACTTAAGACTGGCTGGAGAGAACCCTTATCACCAAGGCTGTTAAGAGGAGGCCGCATTGAAACTGGTAGGAAGTGCAGATGCCGAGAGGGCTGGCTGGGCTCCCACAGGCAGCAGCTGGAGTTCTGGAGGATATCTCAGCTGTGGGAGGTTCCATCTGAGAAGTCTGGGGTCTAAACCCCAAGCTGGGCTCCCCAACCCAGAGTAACAGAACCAGGAAAGGTGCCCATATAACATCTGGCTGTGAAAAGCACCCAGGGTTTTATCTGGCAGGGAGAGACAGCTAGGAACACAGGCACCCCCTTAAAGGGCCAACACACTAAATTTTGTTGGTAGCCACTCACCTTGGGCTCCAGCACAGGGAGGGAAGAGTGGACTAGAGCTGTATGAGGAGAGTGTGAGGTTGGTGGATATGGGGAGAGATCAGAGAGGACAGTCCTCAGGATCCCTGTGCTGAGTCATTCCCCCATACTGCAGAAACCATCTTTCTCAGGGAGAATTTTCCCATCAATGCAGCCTAGAGGGGAGGTTAGGGGGGTAGTAGGGGGGTGGGGTGAGGGGGTTGGGGGAGTGGATTGGGGTGGAGTAATTGCATTAGAAACCCTTTCGCCTCCAGGGGAGCTCTACAGCCTGAGGGTCATTAAGTGACTGAGACTAACCATCAGCCTGAAGGCAGAAGTGGATCTCTGAGTGCTTTGAGTCTTTGTCTGACTGTTTCTGGGCCGGAGGCTAGGAAAAGCAGGCCTTGGTGTGAAGCTGGGTCCTTTCTACACATACCCAGCCCAAGCAGAGGGAGTCATAAGATGTGGATTGCTGTTAGCTCCAAACAGGGTACTCAGGGCCAATCACAACAGCATCTGACAATGGCTTGCACCAGAGACCCTCTGAAGAGGCCCAAATCCAAAAAAACCCAATGGCCTGCTTTGGACAACAGAGCAGGATCCAATAAGCTTCACAAGCAGAATACACACAGGGAGATCTGGGCAGGCTGAGGTAAACTCTGCTTTGTGTAAACGCACCTGCACATCAGCCTGCACGCTGTACTGGGGGTTGAGCCTCATTGTCAGCCAGCCAGAGGGTAGGGATTAACAACCTTGGTGCAGAAACCAGAGCTACCAGCCCTTTGAAGACCCCCAGCCTTTGCATACCTGCAGGCCTTTGCATATCTCCAGTCTGCAGTACCTGTTAACTGCCTATTTGGCAATACCCTTTTGCCTGATTCCCCATGTAATCTTTGTCCTTCTACCCAATATAAGCAACTGACTTATGGGGAGAAGCAAAGCATATTTTCATGGATGACCTACTGTTCTCCCATACTACCGGCATTATTGGAATAAATGCTCATATATGATTCAACCCTGTCTCTGCTTAATTGGCTCAAGAAGGGACAGGCAGCCTGGACCCATTGATTGTCCGGTTTCACTATGACAAGGGAAACAAAGGATGAATAAACAATTGGGATTATATCAAAATAAAAAGCTTCTGCACAGCAAAAGAAACCATCATCAAAATGATCCACCATCATCTCCACTGTATGGCAGAACATATCTGCCAATGATACAACCGATAAGGGGTTAATTTCCAAAATATATAAAGAACTTACAACTTAACAGAACTTACAACTTAACAGAAGGATGATAAACAACCCAATTAAAAAATGAGCAAAGGACCTAAAATAGATGCTTCTCTAACGAGGACATACAGATGGCCAAGAGATATATGAAAAATGCTCAATCACTAATCATCAGAGAGATGTAAATTAAAATGACAATGACATATCACCTCACACCTGCCAGAATGGCTACCATCAGCACATCAACAAAGGACAAGTGCTGGTGAGGATGTGGAGAAAAGAAACCCTTAGTATACTGCTGGTGGGAATGTAGACTGGTGCAGCCACTATGGAAAACAATATAGAGATTCCTCAAAAAATTAAAAATTGAGCTTCCATTTGACCCAGTGATCCCACTTCTAGGATTATATCCTAAGAATCCCAAAACACAAATCAGAGAGAATATATGCACCCCTGTGCTCATAGCAGCGCTATTTACAATACCTAAGATCTGGAAACAGCCCAAGTGCCCATCAGTAAATGAGTAGATAAAAAAAGATGCAGTGTATTTACATAATGGAATACTATGCAGCAGTAAAAAAGAAAGATCTCTTACCCTTTGAGACAGCATGGAGGGACCTGGAGAGTATTATGCTAAGTGAAATAAGCCAGTCAGAGAATGGCCGAGTAGCACATGATCTCATTTATATGTAGGATCTAATAAATAAAATAAACTGATGAACGAAATAGGTCCAGAGACATGGAAGCATGGGGCAGACTGATGAATCTCAGAGGAAAGGGGAGAGACAGGAAGACATTAACCAAAGAACTTATATGCATATATGCATAACCCATGGACACAGACAATAGTGAGATGAAGGCCTGGGGGGTGGATAGCGAAAGTGGGGTGGAGGGAGTCAATGGGGGTGGGGGACATCTGTAATACTTTTAACAATAAAGATAAATTTTAAAAAATAATAAAATATTAGAAAAAACAGATGTTATTACCCAAAGTCAATCATTGCATGTACTTGGTCATTTCCTTTCATAAACATTTTATTTTATTTTTTAAAATATATATTGATTTCAGAGAGAAAGGGAGAGGAGAGAGAGATAGAAACATCACTGATAAGGGATAATCATTGATTGTCTGCCTCCTGCATGCCCCCTACTGGAGCTTGACCCTGCAACGCAGGCATGTGCCCTGACTGGGAATTGAACCGTGACCTCCTGGTTCATAGGTAGATGCTCAACCACTGGGACACACCAGCAGGCCATGAACATTTTAAAAACAAAGTTGAGGTCACAGGGCACAAAAAAATTCCACTTCATGATTCCATTAGCTATAATTGCACACATTTTCCTATGTTTGAGTAGCTTTGTGTCAAGAACATTTTAATGATTGCAATTAACTTTTCTCATTGAACATTTATGATACAATATTTCAAATTTTAAGATGGCTATTTAAACAATAGTGTATATGCTATTCCCAAATAATGCAGATGGTTAAACAGATATTAGCAAGGGTCAGGTATATGTAATAACAGACATTATATATAGCCTAGTGGTTATGAGTTCATTCTCTGGAGGTAGCACAATCACTGGCTTCATATTCTGGTTCTGTCTTGGCTGTGTGCCCTTCTGAATTATGTAACCTCTTATCCATTAAGGAGAATAAGAATTGTGTCCCCCTGACAGGGTTATCATCAAATTAGTGTCTTTAAAGTACTTAGCTCAGAATTTGCCACACAATAGTCAGTAAATGTTGGCTATTTAAGAACAATTATTGATGTTATGTGATTCCAGAAGGCAGGTACAGGAAGCCCTTTTCTGGAAAAGAACCAAGTTAAGGGCTGGTGAAATCAGTTGCAGTGGTTCTTAACCCTCCTAATGCCGCGACCCTTTAATACAGTTCCTCATGTTGTGGTGACCCCCAACCATAAAATTTTTTTCGTTGCTACTTCATAACTGTAATTTTACTACTGTTATAAATCGTAAAGTAAATATCTGATATGCAGGATGTATTTTCATTGTTCGCGACCCACAGGTTGAGAACCGCTGGTTTAATGGAAACACACAATCTCCAGGTTGGTAGGGAGCAGAAGGGCAATTTTGTGTAACGTCTCTCACTCCAACCAGATGCCAGGTGGCCTGCGACTATTCTTGAATGCTTCTCACATTGGGGAACTTCTTATGTACCAAGGCAGCCCTCACACGTAGAAAATCCATTTTCTATCAAACCACAATATGTCTCTATAACTTCAAGATAATAGTAAACTCACAGATCACCCCAAACAAGCTTTGACATTGAATTTTCAATTCAGTGAAACAATGGGGATCACAGCCTTTAACTGATTTATTTTCTAGTTTAAAAGAGATTGGTGAGAGCCAAAGGCAGTAAAAGCAAGGCCACATTACTCAGGCTTAGTGAGAAATTGAGAAGATTTATGCATTCATTATCCTGTATGCTTTCCTGCAAATTGAATATTCTAAAATAAAATAAAAGCTTAATGAATTTTCTCAGGAAAAAAAATGTCTAAAGCCAGAGTCTTAAAAGGCTCCTTTAAAGTTCAGATGGAAACTCTTTTATAGTTTCATGCTTCGTCTGGGGAGCAGAATGGGGGAGAGGGAGCCTTGGGCCTAGTTTTGGCTCGGTTTGTAAGCTCATCTTCTGAGGACATCTGCTTCTGCATTACTAAACCATTTCTGCTCTGAAGGGAATACTTAGAATTTTTTAGAAACTGACATCAAATGACAACCTTGATAAACGAGGGGCTACATGAATCACTAAAGCCATCCAATGGAACTTTAAACAAATTCATCATCTCTCAATGCTATGGATCGCATTTCCACGGATCTGCGTTAGCCATCAGGCATGCTTAACTGTCACATCATTGGAAAAGCTCAGTTTCTTTGCATGAAGTTTACCTGACTGTATTTGCTATTATTTTTCTATTCTGTCTCTAGTACAGAAGCTGGCAGGTAGCTGGTGCTCAATAAATGCTCAGGAGGCTGAGTGAGTGAATATCTGTCCGTAGGGGTCATAGATAAATGCCTAGCCCCTCCAACAACTGGTTACCCTGGTAGCTACTGAAGCTTTGGAGGACTGCCACTTATGCTTGGCTTCGGACATGGCATCACTTTTCCTCCAGACTCAGCATGCCCAGTTCCTGTCATCTTTTCTTATGACCCACAGCTTCAAACCCATTCATTGTGCAACTTCTAGATGTGCTGTCATGTATTTGTTTTTAAAGATGGAAAGACCTCACTTTAGATCTCTAAGGCAGATGAAGCTCCTCTGCTGTCCGTGGAGGTCATAGTGAATTCATATCTAGGCAACATCTAAAATATGGTTTTTTATATTTCAATTACAGTTGACATACAATATTCATTTCAGGTTTCAACAAAGTGATTAGACATTTATATAACTTACAAAGTGATTGCCCTGATAAGTCTAATACTCTGAGCAACATTTAAAAAAAATATTTCTATTAATTTCAGAGAGGAAGGGAGTGGGAGAGAGACAAATAATAATGATGCGAGAGTGTCATTGA
Organism: Myotis lucifugus; assembly: GCF_000147115.1. NCBI lineage: Eukaryota > Metazoa > Chordata > Mammalia > Chiroptera > Vespertilionidae > Myotis > Myotis lucifugus. The sequence goes on along the minus strand of NW_005871284.1, from coordinate 979,747 downwards.
TTGGCTGCCTCCTGCACACCCCCTATTGGGGATCCGGCCGCAACCCAGGTATGTGCCCTGACCAGGTATTGAACTGTGAACTCCTGGATCATAGGTCAACACTCAACCACTGAGCCACGCTGGCTGGGCCTGAGCAACATTTAAAAAAAGTAGTAATATTTTCCAAATGGCACATTGCAACCCATAAGGGGGTGGCAAAATCATTTAATTGTGTGTGCCTGCATGCTGTTTTGTAGAAATATTAATATATTTGTGCATAGTTGTCACTCACACACACAGGCACACACATGACAGGCATCCCACAATGTGCACAGAATTTGGCTTAAGTATTATCCCCTACTCACCAGCTTGTCCTGGCACTTCTGTGTAGAGTTCACACTGCACTGATATAGGGGCGACTGCGTATGTGTGTCCTGAGTTTTAAAGCAAATATATTTCTTACTGTGAGCTAGGGTTTAAAAAAAAAGTTTGATATCAACATCGGCCAAGTGGACGAGTTAGGAACAGAAGGTGAGGGCATCACAAAGATGCCAAACAAATACTCTTTGGCACTTTTAGGTAAACCACTAGCAATTTCATAAGTATTTATTTTCAATTGTGATTAAGAGATGCTGACCAGTAACTACTGAGTGAATTAAGGATTATTAATTGGTCCTCAAGTTAGTGGGTTACTAGGGTTCATGAACAACTTCAATTTCATATTCCTCTAGGAAGGCTAGCTGCCATGTGACACTGGTTATGTCACACAGCTTCTACTACACAGAGAGGTGAAATCCCAAAACTGGGAGGCAAAATGCTTTTCAAAAAATATGTATTTTTATTGATTTCAGAGAGGAAAGGAGAGGGAAAGAGAGATGAAAACATCACCCTAGCTGGCTTGGCTCAGTGGATAGAGCATCAGCCTGTGGACTGAAGGGTCCCAGGTTTGATTCTGGCCAAGGGCAAATGCTCCGGTTGCAGGCTCTATCCCCAGTAGGGGGTGTACAGGAGGCAACCGATCAATGATTCTCGCTCATCATTGATGTTTCTATCTCTCTCTCCTCCCTTCCTCTCTGAAATCAATAAAGAAATATATATATTTTTTAAAGAGAGAGATAAAAACATCAATGATGAGAGAGAATCATTGATTGGCTGCCTCCTGCACGCCCCCCAGTGGGGATCGGGCCCGCAACCCAGGCATATGCCCTTGACCTGAATAGAACCTGGGAACCTTCAGTCTGCAGGCCGACACTCTATCCACTGAGCCAAACTGGCTAGGGCGGCAAAATGCTTTTTACAAAGACTGCATCCAAAATATTTTCTTGAGTTGGTCACAGTTATCACTTACCACTATTCTTTCTTTTAATTATACATTCAGTTTAGGTTTACCATTACCCCTTCTATTTGTTATGAATAAATTTATTAATTCTTAATGATACATAATTGTCATTAACCATATTTTGGCCTAACATTTTCCAATATTAGGCTTCAAGACATGTACTTATCATCCCTAAATAGCGATAAATATATCCCTATTGCTAAAGCACCTGCACATATAATCCTCCTCACACCCACGGTCTGTTTTCCCAGTCACATTCTTCATTAACAGCGATTTTTTTGCCACTGGAAATTAAGAGCTATTAGTATAAAGGAGACATGGGGTGTTTTACCCTTTCTATGTGGACTGAATGCTAAAAAGTTTGAGAGGCACTCATTTTATAGATAAGAAGACTGAGATCCTAGGAGATGAGCTGACTAGTCAAGATCAGCAGAGGTACTTGGACAGGAACCCAGGTCTCCAGATTCTCTCTCTGCCATCAAATGACTCCAACTCCAGCTACACTGAGAACACAGAGCCTGACTCAGAGTAGAGGCCCCTCGCTGTGTGCTTAGTCACTTGTGTTACTTACTATTATTAGGTTGAACAATACAACTACAGATTCATTAGGTCAAAAAATGTCAAATATTGGCACTTTTTTATGGTTCAGACTAAATTATATTATTTTAACAAATGCTGCCTATGCCATTCTATCTTAATTTGATCAACACCTACACTGCCTGGCCATGTTCCCTTGGATTTCCTGTTTCTCAGTGTCCTGAAAGGGGAACAGAATACTATAAAAGTGTTTGATATTATCATCAATTATTATTTTAATTGTTATTATTCCTGAAACTGAACATACTAATTAGCCAGACCAAGTTAGTGCAACTGTATGCACTTGTTCTGAAATGCATTTTCAGGCATGAATGTCTTTTGTAGAGACAGAGATTGTCAACCTCTTTCCTTGGGAAGATTGGCTATTGGTTTGCTTGACTGGCATTTGGCTTTAGAGTTGCCAATGGTTCTCTCAAAAGTGCTACTTCTCTCTGCAGACAGCATGGGTTAATAAAGAAAATGGAGATCCTGAGACATCGTAACAATGACAGTTAACTGTGTGTGTGATTTGTTGCTCTGTTTTTACTTCATGTATTTTTGAAAATATGGTTGCTCTCAAAAGTGCCTGTTTATTCTCCAGGCAGTTAAACTAAAATCTTACCATAAAAACTAAAAAAGAAAAAGAAAGTATACAAACCTGAAGACTAGGTTTGTTTAGTTCATGGCACAGAGAGAAAACAATTGAAGGATAAATCAGAGTCAGCAAAGTGATTCCAATGTGACCTGATGCTGACTAATTACTTTTCCATAGGTGACGTTCAATTTACTGAGCCTCTGTGCCTGACAGAATTTGGGACACTGTGGGTGGTACAATTCCAAGATTTCTACATGACTCACAAAGTCAAATAGTCCATCTACAACAGTGGTTCTCAACCTTCCTAATGCCGCAACCCTTAAATACAGTTCCTTATGTTGTGGTGACCCCCAACCATAAAATTATTGTCGTTGCTACTTCATAACTGTAATTTTGCTACTGTTATGAATCGTAATGTAAAATATCTGATATGCAGGATATATTTTCATTGTTACAAATTGAACATAATTAAAGCATAGTGATTCATCACAAAAACAATATGCAATTATATATGTGTTTTCCAAAGGTCTTAGGCGACCCCTGTGAAAGGGTCATTTGACCCCCAAATGGGTCGCGACCCACAGGTTGAGAACCACTGATCTACAAGCATCATTTTGTTAGGTGAAATGAAACAGGAGTACAAAACTCAGTGCTGGGACACACTACAGCGCTCCAAAAGACACACCTGCTTGGAAGCCAATAAATAAACAGATCGGGCCATAGAAGCTGTGCCTCTTCATCATGTGATTTAGAACACGGAGATTTAGAAGGGAGAAGCTACAGTGATGCTGGGAATGATTCTTGACCTCCCAGATTTTAGGGATGGGGCTAGAATAAAAATATGACTCTTTTTATCAAATGAGTTATTTATGGATTACTTTTCACTATACCCCTACAATTTCCTACTGAAGATACAAAATTCTCCTGAAGAAAAAGTGAATTAAGCAGAAGAAAATCAATTAATTCAACAAAAATGATGAGAAATGGGGGTTTGCTAAGAAATGAAATATTGATTGAATTTTTATACCATGTTTTGGTTAATGGCGTAAGATTTTCCCCTTCTTGGATCTAAGCTTTTCTCTCCCTTTCACTTGGATCTAAAATATGTATTTTTCTATTTAAGATGCATTTCAAGTAGCAATGTACTCAGTGACAAGGTATTTCAAAGTACATTGTGTCAGGGCACATCGATTAGAAAAGGATAGAAATAGAACTGAATGCTTGGTCCATTGTTCACTCTAGATAATTGTTAACTGAATAATTAATAAAACAACGAATTGATGAATAATTAAGCTTGTGATTAGGAATAAAAGATTCTTCTACTCAGCACTGCTTTGACTTTGGGGTTTTGTGTCATTTTTGACCCATTCATTTGACATTCAAGAATTCACTTAGTACTTTCTTCATATCGGGCATCATTCTAGGTGTTGGATATACATGACCTCATGATGTCCATGTCATCTCAGTTCAGAAAATTACTAGTTGTGTTTAATTTGTTCTTGGTTCTCTTGGTCCCTGGAGTTTTCTCCTTGGCCATTCCACCTAATCTGTCAATTTTCTCAGCTATAAACATAGGACAGTAACGTCTGCTCTATCTACATTACAATGTTGGGAAGAATGATTAAACCAGTTTGTGAAATGACTTGGGAAACACAGTAAAGGCAGAAGGTGCACATACATTATAGGTTGGCAGGAGATCACTGTGGTAGAGAGCAAAGGCTCTGGGTGCCACCTGCTTGAATTTGAGTCCCACTTCTTCCAGTCACTAGTGTGCTGTCTTGGGCAAGATCCTTAACCTCTCCATCTCTCAGTTTCCTCATGTAAAAGGGAATAATAATTGTCCTGACCTGTATTAGTCGGCTCCAACTGCCATACAAAATACCACAGACTGGGAGGCTTAACCAATAGAAATTTATTTTCTCATAGATCTGAAGACTAGAAGTTCAAGATCTGGGTGCCAGCAAGGTCAGCTTCTAACTACATCTCTCTTTCTGGCTTGTAGATAGCTCCCTTCTCATTGTGTGCTCATATGACTTTTCCAGAGAGCTCTCTGGTATCTTACCTCCTAAAGGCACTGATCCCATCATGAAGGCCCCACCCACATGACCTCATCTAAACCTAGATAGCTCCCAAGGCCCTACCTCCAAATACTATCACATTAGGGGTTAGAGCTTCAAAATACAAATTTGGGGGGAGGGACACAATTCAGTCCTTAGCATAACCTCATAGGTCTGTTATAAAGCTTATGTCCATTAATCTGTTTAAAGCACTGTAAACAGTGTATAGCACTTGGTGAGTTCTCTATAAATGTTTGCTGTTGTTATTTCTGGAGCCAAGGGAATAAAGAGGATAGCCATTTAGCTTACAGAGCAAATTGTCTAATAATACTGTTTATAAAAAAATTATGGAAACCAAATTCAGTGATCATTAAGCTTTACGTCTTTTATACAAGGACATTCTCAAATATATCAACACAACTGATTAAGTAATGAGTCAAGGAACCTCGAAGAGGTCTTTCCTCCTCTTTAGTGCCCCGACTTTTCATAATCCTTCTTTCAGGACTCTAGCTGGCTTGTCTCTCAGAAGCTTCTCCCCTCTCTGGAACATTCTGCACCACCTCCATCTTTGTTTATTTACTTATCTTTTAATTCCTCACCCAAGGATATGTTTTTATTGACTTTCAGAGAGAGAAGGAGTGGGAGAGAGAAAGAAACATCGAATGGTTGCCTACTGTACATACCCGGACCAGGGATCAAACCCAAAACTGAGGTATGTGCCCTGACCAGGTATCGAACCCACCACTCTTTCGTGTGTGGGATGACTCTCCAACCCACTGAGCCACTCTAGCCAGCGCTGTATCTCCTTTATCTTTGTTTTGTTTTCTGTGTTGATAACATGGGCAGAGAAGAGTAGGAGAAAAAGTGAAGGTAGTATCTCTAACTTCAACTCCTTAACCATGAAAGGCCAGGGTTACTGATAGCAGCTCTATTTTAAACAAATATTATGATCAGAGAAATGTCTATTTGAAATGGTTACCTAGAGGTCAACTGGTCAACTCCCATTAAAAACATAACGGTTTCCTCTGAAACAGTCCTGTTTTCATACTTAAGTTATGGGAACCTCACTATAATATAGGACCTTTTCTTTTGGTTTTCAACAATTCCACAGATGAAAAAATTGTTCTTTGTGTTCAAATTTATTTTCTTATAATGTCTACCTATTGGTCTTAATTATATCCTCTGTATTGTAGTGTTGGACACATAGTAGGTCTCTAAGAGTTAGCTGAACTGAACTGGTTCTTGAGGTGCTCTTCTAGACTTATAATTTTTCCAATGATGCTGTCCTAAAAAATCTTTTTGTTGTTGTTGTTGTTAATCCTCACCAGAGGATATTTTTTCCATTGATTTTTAGAGAGAGTGGAATGGAGGGGGAGAAACAGAGAGAAACATCAATGTGAGAGAGACACATTGATTGGTTGCCTCCCCCATGCGCCCTGACCCAGGGCAGGGAATCAAACCTGCAACTGAGGTACATACTCTTGATCGGAATCAAACCCGTGACCCTTCAGTCCATGGGCCAACGCTCTAACCACTGAGTGAAATCAGCAAAGGCCAAAATCTTCCTTTTTTTCTTCTTACTTCCATGTCTGACCCTCTTTGCTCTACCTCTTTGCTCCCAGCTCCATATTCAGGACCCCAGAGGGAGATGGTAGAGGGAGTGAGAGGAGGGGCATTGAGTAGCTAATGAAAAAAGGGTTAGTGATGATACCAATTCTCTCCCTCCTGACCCTTTTAGGAGAAAAAGAGGTTCACATCAAGTTCAGATTCCAAGGGGTTTCCCAGGGGTTTAAACATACACCATCACTAATTATATACTCCTGCTCATTCATCCGGCCAACTGCCATTACAATGTTTACAAAATCTCACATTAGTAAACTACTTACTGTCCACATTAATGCTATAATTTACCAATTCAGGCTGCCTGGAGATGATGTGATGTGCAGTACAGAGCCAATAGTTTTTTCCCTAGTTGTTATATGTGAAAACACGCTTCTCTCTGGAATTTGCTATCCAAAGGCACATGTGAGTCACATGTTGGCCACTGGCATTATTGTCCACATGAAATGTACATGTCTGGGACAGTCCAGCTGAGTTAGCTGTGTTTTCCTAAATGCATGAGGCAGAATAGCTCTGAAAGAATTTGAATATGGTCCCAAGTTCTTCTGCCTCAAAGCAAAAGAAGATAGAGTCAGGCTGGACAGTTGTGTTCTGTACCAAGAGAGAAGGAATTCTAAGCATCAGCTGTCACTAAGGTTGCCATCCCTTTTTATTTATTTTTTATTATTTTAATCTTCACCAGAGGATATGTATTTTTAAAAAAATTATTTTAGAGAGAGGAAAGGAGATAGAGAGAAACATTGATGTGAGAGAGAACCATTGATCAGAACCCACAACTCAGGCATGTGCCCTGACAGGGAATTGAACCCTCAACCTTTCAGTGTACGATGACACTCCAGCCAGCCAGGGCAAGTTGCTGTCACTTTTGTCATCCCTCTGAAATATGCTCTCCTCAGAGGTTCTCCATCCACCAAATGCCTGAGCATCACATCCTAATTACCGAGTCCTATCAAGCCTACCTCTTATGCGTTTCTCTAGCTGCACTGTCTCTCACCTTGAACCATGACAGTAACCTCCCTGCTTTATTCTGATCCATCCTCCTCATTGATATCAGGGTGGACTTTCAATACACAACTCCTGCTCAAAATCCTTCAAAATGTATCCACTGTTTATAGCAGTGAAATCTAAACTGCTAGGGGTGGGCACAACCCAGGGAGTGCACAAGGGAGTGCAAAGGTCAGGAAAAATAGCAGTGCTTCTATTTATACTATGTTTCTCTTAACAATCAGAAATCAGGCGTCACTCTACTCCACATGTGCATTGCTCCCGATGCTTTCACTCAGGTCTCTGTCAGTGCACCTCTCTTCTGTTTATGAATTGTAGGAAACCTGAGGAAAGAGAGGAGTTTCTCAAAGCTGAAAGACAAGAGTATGACTCACAGGTTGTTGTGTGTCTCGTCAAGAGGATCTGAATGGTAGAATAGTTATTGTATTTTACAAAAAGCTGGAAAATGGCCATAAGAAATAACCTAAATGGTCACTAACATTAGAATGGCTAAGTGAATTATTGTTTTCAACACAGTGGATACTATCCTATCTAATAAAAGAGCAATATGCAAATTGACCATCACTCCAACACACAAGATGGCCACCCCCATGTGTCAAAGATGGCCGCCACAAGATGGCCAGCAGGGGAGGGCATTTGGTGGGACCCAGGCCTGTGGGGGAGGGCTGTTGGGGGCAAACCAGGCCGGCAGGGGAGGGCAGTTAGGGGCAATTGGGCTGGCAGGGGAGCAGTTAGGCATCGATCAGGCTGGCAGGGGAGCAGTTAGGCATCAATCAGGCTGGCAGGGGAGTGGTTAGGGGGTGATCAGGCTGGCAGGCAGAAGTGGTTAGGGGCAATCAGACAGGCAGGCAGGCAGGCAAGTGGTTGGGAGCCATCAGTCCTGGATTGTGAGAGGGGTCCCAGATTGGAGAGGGTGCAGGCTGGGCTGAGGGACACCCCCCGCCCCCGTGTATGAATTTTGTGCACCAGGCCTCTAGTATAGCAATAAAACTACATGAATTACAGTTGTACCCAACAACATGGGTGAACCTCACGAACATCAAGCAGAATGTGAGCAGCCTGATACAAAAGCATACATACTGTATGATTTTACTTACGTAAAGTGCAAACCAGGCAAAAACTAATGAAGGCTGTTAGAAGTTAGGCTAGTGGTTACCTTTGGGAAAGAGGCAGAGGGGAATAATTGGAAGAGGCCAAAAAAGGTACTGCCCTATCTCTTGGTCTAAGTGGTGATTACCTGGGTGTAGTTACCATGTAATAACACAAGCTGTACACTTCTGATTTGTGAACTTTCCTGTCTGTATGTTATACTTCAATAAAAATGTCTATAAAGTGGTAAAAGCAAATACACTTTCTCTATCCCTCACAATACAAAGGTTATATTTTAGCGATGGGTGAGAAAATAACTGCTTTTGGCAAATACTTGTCCCATGGAGAGAACATTCTGAAAATAAGAGTTCAGAAATTTTTTTATTGCTGTATGCCTTCACTGTTCAAAATGATTTGTACGTCAGCTCTTTATACACTAAAAATCATGGGGACACAGTTTTTATCCTGTTAAAAAATCTTCCAAATGAGAAGTTTCAGTGGATTTTGAACTATTATTAATAATGCCAGCATGGATGCTCTTGGTTTAATACTTAGTGATATAGTGATTTTAGTGATGTCTTAGTCTGTTCAGGCTGCTATAACAGAATACTACAAACTGCATGGCATATTAGCACCAGAAACTTATTTCTCACAGTTCTGGAGGATGGGAAGTCCGACATCAAGATGCTGGCAGATTGAATTTCTGCTTCATAGACACTATGTCTTTTTTCACTGCATCCTTAAATGATGAGAGGGGTGAGGGAGCACTTTTTTTGTGGTCTCTCTTATAAAGGCACTAATTCCACTCATAAGGGTGCCACCTCATGCCCTAATCACCTCCCAAAGGGCCCACCTCCCAATACCATCACATTGGAGATTAGGCTTTAACATATGCACTTTGGGGAACACAATTAGTCTATAGCAATGGATTATCAATTTAGTAACATGAATTTTGGAGGACACAAACAGTTTATAGCAACTGATTATTAATTTAACAAAATAACAAAATAATGGTAACTAGTACTCTATCACTTTTTAAGTTCCAGGCACTATTTTCCTACACATTTTTCATATATTAACTCATTTAATTCTCACAATATTCCTATGAGATAATTATTATTATTATTATTATTTCTATTTTATAGTTTGCCCAAGTCACACAGCTACTAATTGGTAGGCTCAACATAGTATAAATAAACATAAAAATAAGGAGAGTGCTCATAAGTTATTTGACAGAAAAAATTTGGAGACAAATTTCAGAGTTTAAGAATCAAACTCCGCCGAAACCATTTTGGCTCAGTGGATAGAGCGTCGGCCTGCGGACTGAAAGGTCCCAGGTTTGATTCTGGTCAAGGGCATGCACCTGGGTTGCGGGCACATCCCCAGGAGGAGGTGTGCAGGAGGCAGCTGATCGATGTTTCTCTCTCATCGATGTTTCTAACTCTCTATCTCTCTCCCTTCCTCTCTGTAAAAAATCAATAAAATATATTTAAAAAAAAAGAATCAAACTCCACTGTATGCCATGATCTTGTCCCTTTAAACCCTGTTTAGCCTCACCCCTCACCAGTCTCATCCTCAAACTTGAGGCTCCCTGTGGTTCCCAGAGCTCATTTCACTCTTGGGTATCTGGGCCATATTCAGTGATGTTATTTGTAAGAGATCCTCCCTCTATTTTTTTTAAAGAATAGTTTATTGATTTTTAGAGAGAGGAAGGGAGAGGGAGAGAGAAAAAGAAACATCCTGCATGCCCCAGCTACCGGGGATCGAACCCAAAATCTGGGCATGTGCTCTGACTGGGAATCGAACCAGCAAACTTTCGGTGCACAGGACAATGCCTAATCACCTCCCAAAGGGTCCACCTCCAATACCTCTTATTTATCCTGTACATTTCAGTTTTCGTGCCACCTCCTCTGAGAAGCTTTCCCTGATATTCTAGGCTTTGAAGATTTCCTTCCTGCTTGCTGCCTACATAGTTTGGTAAATTGTATTTTGCTTTTAAGTCTATAAAACAGTAGAAAAATGTTAAATGTTAAATGAAAGGCATAATGTTAGCTATTATAGAAATGGCAGTTCTGTGGAGGGGTAGGTATCTATGGAGCTAGATTGCCTGGTTTGAATCCTGGATCTTCTACTTACAAGGTTATGACCTTGGGCAGGTTAGATTAAAGTCTCAGTGCTTCGGTTTCCTCAACTATAAATTGGGTATTAAACCATCGTGTACCTCATTGAGTTGCTATGGGCATTAAATGAGTGAAAATAGGTAGAGGACCCAGAAAAGAGTTAATGTTCAATAAAGGTGGCTATTTTTATGATGATGTCCTGGGTATGGTCAGTTAACCCTCAGCATCTATTCCTACTTCTTTCTATGGAATTTCTCCTTACGACAGAGCTGCAACGCTAAAATCCACATTTTTAAACTCCCTTCCAGGTACGCTTCTTAATACCAATTAAGTTCCCATTGTTAGATGCCCTTCTGTATTTGGAAGGTTTTCATATGAAAGAGGTGACCTTTCTCTTGTCTTTCTGCTGTCAACAGATCATCCAGAATTGAGCATTGAGAGGCAGTTCTGTGGTGGTGGAGGGTATAGCAACTACTTTTTAATCCTTTGTCCCTTATCTCTAGATTGCAAGTATGTTCTTACTAATTCTTCAGTGACACTACAAACACTTCATTCCCTGAATTAAATCGTCTTATACTACATAGGATGGCTTCTATTTCTCATATGAACTCTGATTGATCACATGGAGACCTGTGGACCTACACATGAGTATGGGGCTGAGGTACACCAGGCTCTGGGCTTTGTAAGGAATTCAATCTGTAAGGTATCACTTTTGGCAAATAGGTGAACTCATTTCCTGCGTTGAATGTGGAGTCATCACCACCCTCTGCTCTCCAGAAATGACCATCTCACATATAGGCACGTGCTCACATATAGACACGTCCCCTAGTCATTCTCACATAACAGAGGGTGCTTTTCCACCGTGTGTGGTCTGGATCCACTGTCACTTTGATCGCTGAAAATACCAACAAAGAAAATGCCACGTGAATGTTTATGACTCACCACCTCTGGGAGTCTGAGATACCTATTTGGCTCCAGGCTTTGGTATAAACAAGGGTTTCAGGAAGTTTTTTATTCCACCTACACAGGAGGTAAAACTATGTTAAGTTCGCTGCCCAGGCTTGCCCTGTAGCCATCAGGTTTCATTCTGAAGCAAAATGATTAATTCCCAGAATCTTTTACATTGAGGGGAAAATAATGCACTTCAGTGCTTAGAATTTTAATCCGGGCTCTATGCCAACTGTCTTTTTAGAATGCTTTAATATTCATACTTCTCATTAGCAAATAGCGAAAACAACCAAAAGCACTAATCTCAGTTCCCAAATTCTCTGGATATTGGCACTCAAATCTGCTTCCCATGCATCTTGATCAACTCATCTACTAATCCTGAGGGTTTTCAACCCTCAAATACATTCTCAGTGCTTGTGAGGCACACTGGGGAATAAAAACCTAGCCAGATGCTGTCAAGGCAAATTTTACTAATTGTGTTCTTTACGTAGCAATAAGCAGCCAAATTTTTTTTGGGGGGGGGAGAGGAAGAGAGGGAGAAGATGTGCAACACTATCTCTGGACAAAATTTACAAATTTGCACTGGATTTAGCTTTCTCCTGGTCTACTCTCATCCTTGCTCTTCTGCTCTTGATTCCAAAACCTCCCTCCTGTTGCTTCCAAGATCTTACTCTCCCAATCATTCCCTCACTTTGTGTTTAACCTCTCTCCTTCCTAGATTTTTCCCCTCAACAATTAAATGTGTTCAAGTTTCTTCTTTCTTAAAAGATTGTGACGCTAAACTCCCTTTAGTTAATACCTATGTCTTTCAAAGCAACTCCTTACTATTGTATTTCTAAGATTGGGGCCAGGTGATGTATTACTAAGGCCCATGAGTTCTTCTTAAAAAATATTAAGCTTATGTTTCCATTTTCACATTTATCTTGAATAATAATTTAGACACATTTTAGATCATTGGGATGACTGCTCTATAACCAAGCAGTGCCATGAAATTGTGGTGCCTTTTAACTTTGTATATCTGAATCCTTTGACACCAAATGGTATTGCTTAAATTGTCTTGGACTGAGGAGAAAAGACCAGGGGTGGACATGTAATAAGGTTAGATAGTGTCCAGGGGGGACTATACAAAAGTAGAGAGGTGGCAGGAGGACTGAGCTACTACCTGGCACATGGAAGTAGAAGTATATGCCAGACTCAAAACAACCTATAGTCAGCACCACAGCTCATGTTGAGAATGGTTCTTTAGTTTGACAAAATAACATAAGCTACTGAATTAAATTAATACTGTAAGTTGGAATTGAACTTGTTTTAGAATTTTCTTTATATTTCATTTATAAGCATATTTTCGTTTCTTGGTTATAGTAGTGCTGTAAGTATAGATACTTTATATCTAATTTATGTGGATATATATTTAAGCAATTTTAAGCCAACTTAGGGCTCCTGGAGAATTCTTTCCCTTTCTTATTTTAAAAAGTGTATCTTACAAAAACTTGCATAGAGCTTCCTATATGCCAGACATTGTTCTAAGTTTTAACTGACTTACGTAATTCTTATAATAACCTTATGATGTAGGTATTATTATCCCCACTTTGCTAAGGAGACCTCTCTGAGGCACAGAGCGATCAATAATCCTCCCAAGGTCACACAGCTAATCAGAGGTGCAGCGGGCATTTCAACCCAGGCAAGCTGGCCCCAGAGTCCCTGCCTTTAACCGTGTGGACTGCTGCCTCCCTTTGGACAGAGCCTGTATTTACTCTGTTAAAGTTTGAAAAATGCTGCCTTAGAATATATGGTCTATCCTTGATACATAGTCACCAGAGCTCTGTCTGGGGCATTTTTCTCTTTCTACTTGATGTGTTCTCCCAGCACAACACTGATGATTATGGTTTTAACTATCCCGATTATGTCTAGATCTCTAACTGCAGATTAGAGCATTATTCTGTTCTTGGGATACAGATAACCAATTGGACATTTTCACCTGCAAGTCTCAAAAGGCACCTCAGCTTCAACCTAAACTGAACTCTAATAAGCTTTCCCTTTCCCCACTCCACCCCTACTCCAATAAACCTACTATTTTCTACTTTATTTTCTCTCTTGCTTAATGGGCCTACTTCCCACTCAAGATGCTCACCGTTTAGTGGGGGAGAGAGACAAGCAAACCAGTTGTTACCATGGACATGTGACAGTTACATGGATACACTCAAAAGGCCAAGGTCAGAAGGAGCTAGGACTCTGCCTGAGATGGAAAGGTCAGGGATGGCTTCATTAAGAAGGCAATATTTAAATGACTGTTTGCATCTTTCTCCTTGTCTTTTGCATATAGTTGAAGAGTATTTTTATGTGCACCATTTATATTGGTGTTAGAAAATGTACAATAATCTTTTCATTTTAACTCCAAAATGTAATTTCTCCAACTTTGTTCTCTCTCCATTTGCCCCCCAAATAAGAAGCAATTGTTCCGGTTTTCTCCCTCCCCCCACATTTAAAATGAAAGAAAATGTTTTTTATAACCTCTGACAAGATCAGATTGATTTACCTTTTTTAAAAAATACATCTTTTTATTGATTTCAGAGAGATGGGAGAGGGAGAGAAAAATGGAAACATTAATGATGAGAGAGAAGCATTAATTGGCTGCCTTCTGCACGCCCCACTGGGGATCGAACTCAAAACCTGGGCATGTGCCCTGACCGGGAATTGACCTCCTGGTTCACAGGTCGATGCTCAACCACTGAGCCACACCAGCCAGGACAGATTGATTTAGCTTTAAAACATTTTCTAACACTCTAATCTCTTATGGGAAAAATGCTATATAGATTTTGTTCACTCATGTAAGCTTTGATTGCCTCTGTGGCAGCTGCAGTATGAAGTTCACATACGGCTCCACATACGGCTTAAATGGGGTTGACCATTACAAGAGATAGCTCTTTCTAGACATGCACAGACAGCTACTACATTGAAATTCCAGCAGCACAGCACTGATGAGAGGGGCAGTGATGATTATCGTGGGAGGAAGGCCATGGAATCAAGTCATAGCTGCTAGGGTTTGCCCTTTCTTCTTGAAGGTGCTTGTCATGATAGTGTCCCTTTCAGGAATCATTTTGTTGCAAAAACAGACACTCCTTCAAATTGCTTGAGATAAAGGGGGAGTTTTATTGTCAGGACACAAGTGTCATCTCAGAACCCAAGGGAAAGACCGTGGAACCTGACCTTGAAAGGGTCTAGAAACAGGGAGTTTTCAGTCATTGCTTCCACCATTCCTCTCTCTCCCTGCCATTCAGTCTTCTCTTGCTGTCCTCCTGTGTGAATTTTATTATTCTTTACCTCTTCAGACCCACTTTCTCCCCACACATGGCCACACACAGCAGCTCCAGCTCCAGTCCCAGCTTTGTGTCATCTTTGAGTTTAAGCGCCACCACGGAGAGATGGACATCTCTAGGACCCAATGTCAAATTCTGGAGTGGAGTCTGATAAATTCACTTGGGTTCCTATCTGGCTGTGCACAGGGAGGTAGGATCACTTCATATCGATATTTGTTAGGGATCATTTCATATCAATGTGTATTATGGAGGAAACTGGCAGGTACCTTTAAATTGTATACCACAGGTATGTTTTATAAATACTGATGTTTTATTCTAAAGAAATAAAGGCCATGAAGCCTGACCTCATGAGATAAAATAAGTATAGCATTTCTTTGCTTCCTAGTAAGAATGATGTTGCTATTAATCACAAAGAGTGTCCTACTTGTAGCCACCTGTACTGTTGGATACACACTGTTCTCTGGGACCAGAGTGCCATGAACTAACTAGACCCATATTCCCTTTCACTCTCAGGGAGGAAGAGGTCTGATTTGTGCTAAGAAAAAAGTCAAGGACAGAGAACAAAGGGAGTCACCAGAAAAAAAATGCTCAAGCTTGTCTTTGCTCTAGTTTTAAAGTTAAAGCATCATGAGGAACCCCTAAGATTTTCATATGACCCAGCTTGCTGTCCCTACATTTAAGGCTAAAACTTGTTTAGGAGTGAAAAAAAAAGACTTTGCCTAGTGTTCTCTATCTTCCTACAGGAAGTCCCTCTGGTAATCTAGTCTGTGTTCTATCACTGAGGCTCCTGACCACATATAACACTATTACAAATGTGAATAGTATTTCCCTAACATTCCTAACACAATGATATTGAATACAGTTAAAGAATGAGGTCTTTTGGTTAATTGAATAATCAGACTGACAAATATCATATGTACAATAGGCCTTTTTAAATAAATGATTGTAGATTCCAATTACGTTTAAACTCTGTTCTGGAGAGTCATAGAAGCGATTGAGAGAGGCTGTTTTCCTTGCTGTACTCTACAATCATTTGTACTTTCATCTGCTCTACTCATAGGCCTTTCATTTCATGTTCATCAGTAGTTTTATAGATTTAGAGTCTATTTTGCAGTTTACATAATGAAATTACATGCCAAATGAAATAAAGAAGGCAGCAAAAAACAATTCAACTGAATCCTGCCTCTGCCCCATTCTCCCCTTGCCCCCCACCCCCCAAAAAAATATGCCATTGTCTTAAACATGGAGCTGTTTAATTAAAAATGCTGGATCTATAATTGGGAAAATTTACCCCAAATTAACCAAACAACTATCTTTTTAAAAAGTATATATTTTTATTGATTTCAGAGAGGAAAGGAGAGAAAGAGAGAATCATTGGTCAGCTGCTTCCTGCATGCCCCCCACTGGGGATCAAGCTGCAACCCAGGCATGTGCCCTTTATGGGAATCAAACCTGGGACACTTCAGTCTGCAGGCTGACACTCTATCCGCTGAACCAAACCAGCTAGGGCACAAACAACTATCTTAATACACTACTAATAGACTATCTTAGAAAAATACTAGTAGCAAAAAACATTTATTAAAATCAATAATGATTTACTTTCCATTGGGGAAGGTAGAGTTTTTAACATTAACTTCTTAATGAGTATCTACTATTTTATACTCATTTATAAATACTTATTGGAAGACAGTGGAGTTCTTACTTTATTTACATTAAATGTCAAGCATACTCAATAAGAGGACTGACATTACAAATAATGAATTTGACTCCTGTCTCGCCTAATTCTGTTTAATTTATCATGTTGAAATTTGCAGGACACCCATTATGGAGAAGCAGTTCATCTGCTAATTAAGCTGGGTCAAGTGCACCTGAAACATTTATTCTTTACATCGAGAAGATAGAGGGCTCTTGTCCTCGCTGATGCTAAAAAAATGAGGGCCTATTGAGCCTGATCAATTCACATTCATCCCTTTCGCATCTGCCTTTCTGGCTTCTGATTTGATGATTAGAAAGTGGTGGTGGTGGAGTATGGGGGGAGGGGACCAATGGTTAAGGGCCTTACTTATGATTGCTCAAATATGTCAAGTAAGAGATATGAGCATTTCAGTGACACACAAAATAATAGGAGGACGGTTTCACAGGAAAATAATTTCCTATGTAAGAAAGAACCAATGTGAAAGCAAAAGGAGTGATATAAAATACTAATAAAGACAATGTTGACAAACATAGGCTAAGGATGAAAATACTGGAATTACATCAATGATAATTTAATTTATAATTGTTTATTATTCCAATTGCTATAATAGTTTTCAATAAAAAAGAAAAAAAGAGGTTAACTTGTTTCCTGAAAAATGTGATATTACTTAAGGTAAATATTGGTACATATTATTGGTACATATTCCTAGTTGCTAAATACCAAGATAGTTTAAATGTCAGAACCATTTGTTTATGAGAGCATTTAAATCAATGTTGCCTGTGATTAACATTCGAAAGGTAAAATGGTGTTGTAAGTTCTTAAATACTTTTATCTTATTTCAAAGATTATGTAAGTAAAGCAATATTTAATAATAGATTGCTAAAATAAATAAGTTCAATAAATCTGACTAAAAAAGAATACAAGTTATTTTTTTACATAGCCAACATAAATTATGTATTATAAATTATGTAAAACTGCTTTAACCTACTCAAAATAAACTCCATTCTGATGCTGAGAATATGTGATATGTTTGTCACACCTCAAGTCAATCTGGTCCATAAGGAAGCATTAAATACTAGATATGACTATGATGACAACTGTGTTTTCAACTTAATAGCTTCATATATATAAATATAAATGTATAAATGTACATATACAAAGTAGGTTTACAGTTATGTGTATGGAAAATAATACAATAACTAATAAATAATAATACAAGAATAACTGTGTTTTGCATATTAACAACTATAAACCTAATTTTGCCACATCCTGTATAAAATATGGATATAAAAATAGAAGTCATTGATTCTATATTAAATGGATCTCTAAGTGCATGGGTGGCAAATGTGTCTGATGATGATAGTTATCATCATCTCTTCCATTCACTGAGTGCCTATTCTGTGCTTGATTATCTACCAGGGGGTTCTGCCTGCATTATCTCACTCATATAACTTACTTTTGAGGTACTTATATGATCCCCATTTTTATTCTGTGGTAACTGAGGTTCAGGTTAAGCAGTTTTCTGAAGGTCTAATATAGATCAATGAGATAGGAGAGACCAGAATTAAACACATGTCTATATTGTGAATTACTATTTGACAAAGGAGGCAAGAACATACAATGGGGTAAAGACAGTCTCTTCAATAAACGGTGTTGGGAAAATTGGGTAGATATGTGCAAAAGAGTGAAACTAGACCACTGAAAATGGATTAAAGACTTAATATAAGACTTGATACCATAAAAATCCCAGAAGAGAACATAGGCAGTAAAATCTCAGATGTTTCTCTTAGTAATATTTTTTCTGATATATCTTCTTGGGTGAGGGAAATAAATAAACAAATAAACAAATGGAACTACATCAAACTAAAAAGTTTTTGCACAGCAAAGAAAACCATCAACTAAAGGAAAAGACAACCCACTAAATGAGAGAACATATTCACTGATAGATCTGACAAGGGGTTAATACCAAAATTTATGAAGCACTCATACAACTCAACAACAAAAACAAACAATCCCATTAAAAAATGGGCAAAGGACCTGAATAGACACTTCTCCAAAGAGAAAATATAGATGGCCAATAGACATATGAAAAGATGGTTAATGTCACTAACCATTAGAGAAATGCAAATTAAAACCACAATGAGATATCACCTGACATCTGTCAGAATGGCTATCATCAAAAAATCAACAAACAAGTGTTGGTGAAGATGTGGAGAAAAGGGAGCCCTTGTGTACTGTTGGTAGGAATGCAGATTAGTGTAGTCACTACGGAAAACTGTATGGAGGTTTCTTAAACAATTAAAAATGGAACTGCCTTATGACCCAGTGGTCTCACTTCTGGGTATATATCCGAAGGAACCCAAAACACTAATTCAAAAGCATATATGTACCCTTATGTTCATTTCAGTGTTATTTACAATAGCCAAGCTATAGAAGCAACCCAAGTGCCCCTCAATAGATGAGTGGCTAAAAACGTGGTGGTACATATAGACAATAGAATATTACTTGGCCTTTAAAGAAAATGAAATCTTACCATGGATGGACAGCATGGATGGAATTAGAGGGTTTATGCTTCTTAAAATAAGCCAGTCAGAGAAAGACATATGCCACATGATTTGAATTATACGTGAAATCTAAAGAACAATATAAATGAACAAACAAGACAGAAATAAACTCATAGACCTAGAGAACAGACTGGTGGTTGCCAGATGGAGATTCGGTGAAAAAGGTGAAGGAATTGAGAAGTACATTTGGTAGTTACAAAATAGTCATGGGGATGTAAAGGACAGCATAGGAAATATAGGCAATAATATTGTAATAACTATGTATTGTGCCAATTGGGTACACTTTACAAAGAGGGAACACTTTGTAAAGTATATGATTATTTAACCACCTTGCTGTACACCTGAAACTATACTGAATATAAACTGTAAGGAAAAAATAAAATAATACTAATTAAAAAAAGACAAAAATTATTTCCCCCCAAGGTCTGTGCTGTAAAGTGGCAGGGCTGAAATTCAAACGAGGTCAGTCTGCTTCTGGAACAGGGGGCACTTCACTTCCCCATATTGTCTTGGCTCTTCCTGACTGAATTCCAACGAATTTACATATTTCAAACACATAGGATTGAATATAGACTGCATTATTCACATTCTGAAACTTTTTAGAGCTAGAAAGTCATCACTTAACAAATGATTACTTTATGGCCCAAAGTGAGCCTAAAAGTGTTATAGAGGTAAGCTAGGGACTCGGGATCCAAGATAGCCACTAACAGCTAATGGTAGGGGCAACCCACTGTGTTTGAAATAGAGGCTGAGATGAGTAAGTGGACAAATTTATTTATTTATCTATCTATCATCTATCTATCTATCTATCTATCGACTTATTTATTTATTTATTTATCTGTTTGTTTACTTTTAGATAGAACATTTTAGACAGTGGGGACAAAGATGCAGACACCTTAAATAATTTGGGGTTATCAGAACCAGGGATTCTATGCTTCATGTTGATCTCAGACTTAAGAGAGGTGGTTTCATGAAAGGTTTGTAGGGCTTCTGAAAGAGTCTCTCTGACCACACACACACTCACATAATTTTTATAGAATTTAGTTTAGAAAATGGCTGGATGGAGGTTATCACATAGAGACCTAAGTTCAATTTTTTTTTGCTGCTTATAAACTTCCTTTTTTTTGTGGGGGAGGGGAGGGGAAAGAAGACTCTAAAGCTCTGAATAAAAAGCTCTGTCACCAACTAGTCTCTTTGCTTTCCATTAACTCTCCTTACCCCTGCCAGACTAATCTAAACCTGCTGTTTCTGTTGGTTAGTATCTGACTTATTTCCTTCAGGATCTAGTCCAGCCTTCTGAGTCTAACATTGAATGCTGTCCACTTTCAGATCCAATACTCCTTCCACATTATGAAGATCATCAATCCCAATATGTGTTTTCCCCCCATACCACCTAGTGATTCTCATGCATCAGCTGGTTGTTCTATAATTCAACTCAATTTTGACACTATCTACCCAGAAATATCATTGTATTCCACAGGTTGAGGGTTCAGTTCCAGAAGACTGCCCTCCGTTTCAGATGCCAATCACAAGTCCAGGTTGTGACCTGTGCTTCTGACCAACTGGTTATATATAAATCACAGGTTCTCACAATCACTTTTTTGGGTTTGATTCATTTGCTAGAGCAGCTCACAGAACTCAGAAAGCAAGTTTACTCACTAGATTACAGGTTAATTCCAAAGGCTATTAAGGAATATGAATCAACAGCCAGGTGAAGAGTTTCAGAAGGTGAGGGCCTGAACAAAGGAGTTCTGTCCCGGTGGAGTTTGGGGCACAACACGGTGGCACGTGGAAGCATTCTGGTTCACCAACCTGGAAACTCTTCCCAGTCCTTTGGGTGTTTATGGAACCTTCATTACAAAGGCATGATTGATTAAATCATTGGCCATAGGAGATTAATTCAACTGCCAGTTCCTCTCTCCACCTGGGAGGTCAGGGTTGGGACTAAAAGTGTCAATCCTCTAACCACGTGGTTAGTTCTATTGGCAACCAGCGGCATCCTTAGGTGTGATCTAAAAGTCACCTCATTAACATAACAAAAGAGAAAATTCCAAGGGTTTTTAGGAGCTCCGTGCCAGAAAACCAAATACATATTTCTTATTATAAACCAGAATATTAACATATATCATATTCTATACATGCACAGAGATATACATCCCCCCGCCCCCCCTGCCAGTCCATCAGCAGACAGGAACTTTGAACCTTAAGCTTACCAGGCATGTTCCCATTTTATACCTTTGTAGATCTGAGCTCAAGCTCCTACCTCTTATTCTCTAGTCACAGTTATCCAAATCCTGCTGGTACAGCATAGATAAAAATCATACATGAGTCATGTACAAAACTCCGCTCTGCCACTTAATGACTGGCTGACCTGGGGCAGATTACTTAGTCTCTTCAAGTCTCAGATTTCTAAAGCATAGAAAGGGGAGAATACCTCATAGACTTGTTTTGAAGATTAAAAAAAAGCAATGCATGTAATCTGCTTAGCCCAGTGCTTGGCATATAGTAAGAACTTAATAAAAATAACTTAAAAAAATTAAACATCATAGTTCCAATCCAACTTCCTATGCTGGTCACTCTGGATTTGATTAAATTTTCCTCCTCTTTACTCATTAATATTGCCTGCAATTGTATCATTTAAAAAATGTGTTAGGATATTTATTGTTTTGCAATATAATATTTTTATAGATATGACTGCTGACCTTTTGGTAGAGAAGAAACGATAAAACAGATGCTTTTAATAGCCACAGAGAAAGTACACTTTAAAAGACATGTTCATTTATTTACATTGATTGCTTCATTCATTGCTTCATTCATTCAGTAGATATGCATTGGGCAGCGGTTCTCAACCTGTGGGTCGCGACCCCTTTGGCGGTCGAATGACCCTTTCACAGGGGTCGCCTAAGACCATCCTGCATATCAGATATTTACATTATGATTCATAACAGTAGCAACATTACAGTGCACAACGATGGTTCCAACGACAGAACGATGGCAACTGGTAAACTTTACTGAGGATGAAGCCTTGAGTAGTCCTTGAAGGACAGGTTTATGAGGTGACTGGAAACTGAGAGGTGAGAAGCGGGGGGTGGTATAGGGGGAAGGGGCGCAGGCTGGAAGGTGGAGAGAGCAAGTACCCATGGTGAACAGCAAGGGAACATCAGTGCAGATGAGGGCATGGAAAAGGTGAAGGGAGTACAGGGGGAATAAAACCACAACTCAGACACAGATAACAGTATGGTGATTACCAGAGGGAATCGGGGTGGAAGGGGTAGAAGAGGGTAAAGGGGGTGATGGAAAGAGACTTGACTTGGGGTAGTGAACATACACTACAATATACAATACAATATACAGATGATGTATTATGTAATTATACACCTGAAACCTTTATTAACCAACTGACCCCAATAAATTCAATTTAAAAAACAAACAGCTTTCTCCCCAAATTCACTCAACCCCTGGGTTTTCTTTTAATTAACACAACTGTGACCTTAAAAACTTTAGTAAATGCCTTTGCTTTCCAGCTGTTTTTATTGATTTAGGTTGTAGGACTTCAATTTTCAGTAGGACTCTCTGGATTCACTGTTCAACAAGTTACACTCATGCTGTTATCCTGCCACACTACCTGTGTCTCTGAGAAATGACTTCCCTCTTAGAGAGATTCCTGTTGACACAAAATTATAGACTGTCAGATAGGACCTTGGAAGGCTTTCCGTTCATAGTGGTTCAAATATATAACTATCTCGACAGTAAAATTTGTACCAACAGTTGAGGTGGATCAGCCCAACTGCTGTTCTTCACTAGGGAAGGTTCTATAAAAAACAACCAGCAACCCAAATTAGTAATTACAACACTGACAATATTACCAGCT
Source organism: Myotis lucifugus (assembly GCF_000147115.1). Classification (NCBI taxonomy): domain Eukaryota; kingdom Metazoa; phylum Chordata; class Mammalia; order Chiroptera; family Vespertilionidae; genus Myotis; species Myotis lucifugus. The sequence continues at coordinate 956,971 of NW_005871284.1, read as the reverse complement.
CAGTCCTGCTCTGTCCCAGATCCCAGAACCCACAAGCAGGGCACCAGAAAGGGAGTCTTGATGTTCCTGAAGATGTTCTAGCACATTATCCCAGCATGGGTAATATCGAACTTGGTTTGTGATTTTTGGAGGGCAGAGAGCATGGACTGACTTTCCCTGCATCAGAGGTTTCTATTCACTTACATAAACCCCAAGGCATCCACAGCAGAACTGCTTAACAAAGTCAATGCCTCTTTGCCCCTTAGCTGGGCATTCTCATCAGGACCTTCCGGTGAGTTCCTGACGTTCGGGGACATGCTCAGTTCACAGAAATCCCTGCACCTGGTGCATAGAAATGATCTCCAGGCTCAAGAGGAATGAAAAAGAACAGAATGCCAAATTTGAGAAGTCCAGTTTATATTCTCATCAACAGACGTCAAAACTGAGGCTCAGAGGCTGAATGACCTGAGCCACATAGGTGCACAAGGGCAAAGGCTAAGACCCAAATCCTAAACATCTGCTCTTTCTCCTTTCTAGACTTCCAACCCAATGCCCACTCACTCTTCTCTAATCCCACCATCTCTATCCTAAAGAGCCTTTCCAAATAGATTAGTCACAAATCCAGTCCCTCCTCTCCATTTCTCCTGCCGCCTTCCTAGCGCAGCATCATAGTCTTGCCTGGATAACTGTAGCTGTTTACAAACTGCTCTCCATGTCTCTAGTCTTGCTCCACCTCTCTGTCCACATGGAACACACTGTAGTCTTTTCAAAATACTCCCTTTTAAACAACTTTTGAATTCCTCATTGTCTTAAGTATAAAGGATACACTTCTTAACGTAGGCTGTGAGACCTTTCAAGGTTTAGCTAACATTTCCTCTTCAGACTTGTGCTGTATAGATTTTGTTTGTTGACTTCTCACCATCACCCCTTCATCCTGCTCTGTACCTGGAAGCTGATAAACATGGACCACACATGGCTGCTGGTTGGGTTTGGCTAGTGGAGAACACAAGCAGGGGAGCAGAGTGAGGGAAGGCAATGAGAGTGGGTGTTTATTCTGCTGGGTTTCTCCCTTCAGGGACCCAGTACTATCAGGTGGACCTTTTTCTCTGTGGGTTCAGGCAACTGCTTCCTCCCATTGTCCTTTCCACTCTAGGAGAAGTAAGAGCTCCATGGTTAACAGTCTTGAAGTCTCTCTTAGGTTTTAATATATCATGCCCACTCATTTGTAAATAACCCCTGAGTTAAACTCTCTTCAAATTATTCACTTTGAATCTACCAGTTGTTTCCTGCCAAGACCTCAACTGATATTTGGCCAGTCCCCCTCATTTACGTGTTAATTTAGAATTATATTGAATAATGGTAGTCTCTGGAACAAGTGTACCCTGATCATCTTCTCTGAGGCTTTGTACATGCTGTTCCTTCTGCCTGAATTGCCTTCCCTCTCCCCAACTTTCCGTTGTCCCCATCCTTCAGGTCTTCATTTCAATTAATAACTGCTCCCAATTGAATGCACATGGCAGCACTAGATTTCTTTTAGCCCCCTGTGCTTCCTCACATTGTACCATCCCTAACAATTCATTGATGTGTGTTCCCTAGTAGACATATCCTTGGGAGGCCAGGTGCTGTGTCTTATTCATCCCTGTAAACTCACAACCTATTGCAGAGCCTAGGACATAATAGCTACTCAACAAACATTTCAGTTCTTACTTGCTTTGAAATTTCCCCTGGAATTTCCCAGGGAGTTATAACTACTATTTGCTGGGCACTGAGCAAGTACCAACAAGCTATGAAAAGGACACTGCTCTAATTCTTGAGGAGTCCACAGTCCTTGGTCTACCTCACAGATTATGTAAGGGCTCCAATAAGATCATATCTACATAAAATTGCACTTCTAATAAGAGACAGATCCAAATAATAGTTTTTATTTGGAAGAACACATCACAAAAACAGATTATCTTAAGTATAAGACTTCCCTGGTGAATCAAATGTCTGATCCTTATTCCTGCCAATTTCCAAAAATCTGTTAGCTACTGCTGACTCAAGAAACAATTTTAAGGTGTTTTTAATAAGGCTCTTGTCCTTGAAGGTAGCTGTCTGAGGATACCCAGCAGAGCAGGGAAGGCCGTGTTCCCGCTGGCCTACCCTAGTCAAGTTTCAAAGACTTTGCAATAAAATCATGGAGCAAATAGCACCACAAGCTACCATCATCTTGCATTTTGTTTAGAAGATTACATTGACTATACCATGCTAGCCTGTGCATGGGTTTAGGAGTTCAGCAGTACTTTTCATGATGATGATAATGGCGAATTTAAGCACAGAGATTCAGTATTGTAATGTGGCAGCTTCTTGGAAGCTTTGAAAATCTGGGTCAAGGTCTGTGATGTGGTTTAGAACAAGAAGCTGCCTATCCACAAAGTTGTTTTTCTCTTCCTAGCCACAAAGTTGGCTTTTTGACAGGCAACCTTCCTGTCTAGCCCTGAAGACAAAACCCTGCATAAAGGGCTCCCAGTAAGACCCTCTTACTAGCTGAGGACATCAGTTCCCATCCATGGTGTAATTACATGCTGCTATGTCACCGTTGGTGCTGAGATGTATCATGTGACATTTTAGCCATTATACTCAAATAAGTGAAATTTGGGAGCTGATAAACATGGAAAACATTAAAAATGTAATTTTTATTCATAATAAAACATGGGAGTTGCGAAAAACATGATTTTTAATAATTCACTGTGAATCAAGATTTTTTCTATAACTTCATTCTTACAATCACTTGATTTTCAAATTGGTCTCTTGATTAGAATTCATGAAGTGAAGTTATCATGAGTGCACTAGAGGCCTGGTGCATGAATTCGTGTATAGATGGGGTCCCTCAGCCTGGCGGGTGATTGGGGCCAATCAGGGCCGGCTGGTCAGGGGGAGGGACTGAGGGAGGTTGACTGGCCACAGGAGGTTGGCTGTGGGAGCGAACTGACCACCAGGGGGCAGCTCCTGCATTGAGTGTCTGCCCCCTGGTGGTCAGTGTGCATCACAGCGACCAGCCAGTCATCCGGTTGTCTGGTTGTAATGGTCACTTAGGCTTTTATATATACAGATAGAAAGGCCCATAGAACCCATGACCCATCTCACTTATGCCATAGCTCAGGGTGTGTTAAGTGACCGTCCACTGTGTAAATTGCAAGGAAAATGTGAGTGATTATATGCGATCAATTAGAAAATGCATTTTTTTTTACATTTTAATACCTCTGGTTAAGCAATGCATCTTATAGTCAATGGTCTTCTATAGTTATAATAGGCAGGGTTTTTGTCTTTTCTTTTTAATGTAACATTAAATAATAATATATCTTATATTAGTTGCATTTTATTTATTTTATTTTTTAAAATATTTTTATTGATTTAAGAGAGGAAGGAGAAGGAGAGAGAGATAGAAACATCAATGATGAGAGAGAATCATTGATTGGCTGCCTCTTGCATGCCCACTACTGGGGATCAAGCCCACAACCTGGGCATGTGCCCTTGACTGGAATTGAACCTGGGACCTTTCAATCTGCAGGCCAACACTCTATCCACTGAGCCAAACCAGCTATGGCTATTAGTTACATTTTAGATTCAAGGTTAATTACTCCAGGGCCCACATCCCACTCCTTAGAAATTTCTCTGTTGTTGGCTCATTGGTCCCTATAATATTGCCCTCAAAGTTAGTCTTCCCCTCTCTCTAGTCCTTTTATATTAATAGCTCATTTGAAAAAAAATGGAGTGCTTATTTGTGCCAGGTTTTATATTCTTGTAAAGTGTTTCCATTTATAAAACAGACATTGCACTTAACCCAGTACATTCAGAACACAAAATAAGCCAAGTGGCCAAGGGCTGGAGCAAGAGCCTAACTGGATGAGTTGTTTAGGAATGAGAGGCCATTTCTAAATGAATGGGAACATTGCTTCACACCAGTTTATCTTAAATCACAGCAACTTGGTACTATCACATGGCCAGGAACATATATAACTAGGCATTGGCTATCAGGTCTTCTAGGACAGGTGCAGAGCTGGGAAGATCAAAGTGGGGGTGATGGTGTGGGTGATGATTGGAGGGGCAGTTTCCTGCCTTACCCTCCTCACCCCCTAGCTCCTGGACCTAGAGAAGGCTGATGTGTAGAAGATATTCAATATATGGTTGTTGCATGAATGACCACGTCTAGCCAGGCAAAATCAGATTAAAGCAATCTGAATGAGTGGTGCTAAAAACTAGTGAAAATCACAAATGCCTGTTGCAGTGGAGGGGTGCAGAAAGGAGGCAGAAGGCTAATATCACAGACCTAGCCTTGGTCGGAAGGTTGATGGAAGTCACTATCTCTCCATCGATACTTAGGACATATCTTCAAGGCACTATTCTAAGCACTTGACAAATAGTCACTCATTTCATCTTCTCAATGACCTTATCAGATAGCCACTATTATTATCTCTATTTTACTAATGAGGAGACTGATGCACCAGGAGGATGATACCTTGCCTCAGGTCTCACAGCTGATGAGTGGCTGGTTTAGGATTGGAATACTGGAAGTCTGGCTCCAGAGTCTGGGCTCTGACCACTCCACTATAATGCCGCTATATTCACCCAGCAGGTGCTCTCTAAATAGTTTAGTCGCTATAATCAGAGCTCCTTTGGACCAGATGTCTGCAGTTGTCCCAGCCTTGAGGAGAAACAAAGTCAGCTCTCAGGCTGCTGCGAAGCCTGCCCGGTAGGTGTTGGCAGATAGGTAAGCTCACATCCTGGATTTGACTTGAACATGATCCAGATTTCTGGAAAGACCATTCAAATCTTTACCCAGAAACTGCCTGTTCCATTATAGTATTAAAGTGATCTATCTCGCTCTTCATCTCCTTCTTTTGCAGGCCAGGAAGAACTAATGTTGGAGAAAATGTGTTGACTTTCTTTGTTCCTTTTTGTCCCTGGTGTTGTAAAAATGTAGCCTAAAGAAAGCTCTAGGGCAGTGGTTCTGAACCTTCCTAATGCCGCAACCCTTTAATACAGTTCCCCATGTTGTGGTGACCCCCAACCATAAAATTATTTTCGTTGCTACTTCATAACTGTAATTTTGCTACTGTTATGAATCATAATGTAAATATCTGATATGCAGAATGTATTTTCATTGTTACAAATTGAACATAATTAAAGCATAGTAATTAATCACAAAAAACAATATGTAATTATATATGTGTTTTCCGATGGTCTTAGGCGACCCCTGTGAAAGGGTCATTCGACCCCCAAAGGGGTTGCGACCCACAGGTTGAGAACCGCTGCTCTAGGGAAATTTTTGTAGTTACTTGTCAACCTAGTTCTTTTATCAGAGTGTTTAAAGCACTTTTTAAAAAGTCTCCATTTTATCCCAATCTCTTAGAATGGGAAATTAACATCTTAATAGGACACAATCAACAGCAAATCCTTTTTTATTACTATAAAATAGAGGAATTAATGGAAACACTTAGAGGTAGCAGATTTGTTTTGTAAATTCTCCTGATGTCTTAGTTTCTGTCTTAAAAATTCCATACTATTACTGCATTCTAAATTAAAATGCTGGCTCCCGCATTGTCATTTTGTATCCGGATTGAGAAAAGTGTTTTAATTTGGGCTCATCTTTGAACCAAAATCCCAAGACTGTCCCAGTGTGCACAGTAGACTGGGTCTGGGCCCTGGTACTTGCCACTGACAATATGCCTTCAGATTTAACAGACAGTTTAGAAGTTTCCCAAATAAGGGTTAGGACCCATATGTAGAAAGATGCCTCAGAAAAACAGCGGAGTCAAAAAGACCTTTGAGAGGGGGGAGGCTTTATTCCCAGTGCCTAGCAAAGGGCTGGAACAAAGGAGGCACAATTAATGTATTTGCTGGTTTTCTCTGATTGGACAGAGATAGGAAAGTGCTGCCTGATCTTACCCCTCCTATGGAATGCAAAGGCATCAAATTAAGACTCAAACACACTCAATGCAGTGATAAGGTATGTTTGCCTGGGCTGTAGATGTGGCTAATCAATGGAAAGTGTGCCATGCGGAATCTTTAAAGCACTTGGCAAAATATAATGTCCATTTTGCTTCCTTAATGTTGTGCTTTGCTCAGTAACTTGGATGTTGGCAAATGCTATTATCATGTTATCATATTGTTATAAACGATATGGATAGTAAGATGAATGTTGGGGATGTCATTGACTGCTTTCTTTACTGGGAGTTAAGAGGCAAGACTATTTGTTTCTAGTAAATTTCTTCTTTGTGCTCCATGGCAATGCTGGATTCTACTGTGTTCCTTCTTATCGTTTTGGAAAATGAAGAAAAATGAGGCTGTGCCTGTTTTTAATTTTGTTATCAAAAACTGAGGGAAAACATCTGTTCCATGGATTTTTTCCAAGACTATCTTTTGTAAACAAACTGCCACTACTAATTTTCGGGAATGCTTTTGATTCATTACTAGCAACGATTTTGCATATTATTATCTCAGAATCTTAATTTCTTACACATTTTTCCTCTATTTATTTCATTCTTTCATCACCTTTTATAGTTTCTCAACATGCTTCTTTATCAATAGCAAATATAATTATAATTCAACATGCTATAAGTAATTTTTTTAATATCTACTGTTCTAGATGCTGAAGATTAACAATAACTAAGCTGTCAAGGCTCTTGCTTTTCTGGGGCTTATTTTTAAACTAGAGGCCCAGTGCACAAATTTGTGCACAGGTGGTGGGGAGGGGGTGACTGGGGTGGGGTTGGATAGGGGGAGGGGCCACAGGCGGTTGCCTAGCTGGCCCCGCCCCTGGTTGAACTCCTGGTCAAACTCCTAGTCAAGGGGACAATTTGCATATTAGCCTTTTATTATATAGGATGGGAGAAGGAAGACCATAAGTTAACAAATGAGATCATTTTATATAGTGATAAATTCGATGGAGAAACTAAAACAGGTTATCATTTTAGTATGGAAAGGTAGATTGCTATGATGGTCAAAAACAGCGACACGAGCCAGATCAGAGTTTGAATCACAGCCCTAACACTTCCCTCCTGTGTGATCTTGGGCAAGTGACTTAGCCTTTCTATGCCTTAGTTTCTTCATCTCCAAAATGGGTACAATCTTAGCCGCCGAGAGGCTTGCTGTAGGAATTGCATGGTTATAGATGAAGAGCCCTTAGAACAATGTCTGGCATATATTAGGCACTTTGCAACTCAGCACTTTCTAGGAGGCAGGAATTACGATTATGACTTATTCATCACAATTGCCCCGGGAAGAAGCTATTATTAACTCCTTTTCACAGAGGAGAAATCTGGAGGTTAGAGAGGTTAACTACCTTTCACAAGGTCAGATAGCAGGAAAGTAGCTGAAGTACTGTCTTTGACTTCTGTCCTCCAACATCTGCCTCTCTTCATAAGAAGTTTTGTTTTTTCCAAATATTCACTTTCCAGTGGCTCACTTATTAAGCCCATTATATCCAAAAATCTCATGTTTGTGACTAGAAAGACAATACAGATTCACTGACAATAAAATTCATCCTTCTCAGGTTTTCTCTTTTCTGATTTTGATCCTTTTTCTTTCTCTTATAGAAGTCTATTTTGTATAAGTCTATTTTGCCACCGCCTAAAGTTCAGCTGTTCTTCTTGGCAACACATTTTATACACATTTATGTTATTTTATTCAAGTAGATTCATTAATTATCAACCATGTTGAGCCTTAGAGGTTACATACAGTTCCCCACGGCACTTTCATTTTTTACATGAAATGCTTTAGTGCAGAGTTTTAGAAAGTATTTCCATTTGTGATGCCCCAGATTTTATCCATTTAGTTGAAATTCAAAATTGCTACTATTTTTTTAAATGACCTTTCAGATGTCTTTTTTCTCTCTCTCTAATCACATTTCCATTTAAACCAAATGACATGCAAAAATCCTCACTTCAGTGGTAATCTGCTTTCTTTTTTAAACCCTAATCACTACTCTCTTCCTTCAATTGCTTGGACACTTGCTGTGCATTTTATTAAGCAACATCTTGCCAGATTTTTTTTTTAAAAAAGTGCTCTCTTAGAGCAAAGGAGAGTTCTAAAGCTCCAGGGCTTAGCAGTACAACTAAGCTCTGCAGATTCTAAGACTATGCATTTAACACGTTTAATGAGGCTTTGCAAAGGAAATGCTCTCAAATTGGCCTACACGAGCTGTGTGACATGGAGAATAGGTGAGGACATGGAGGGTGGTAGTGGAGATGAACTGTTGATTGACTATTGGCCCCACTTGGAGATGTGATGTTGCAAATGGGCACCTGAGTCAGAGTGACCATTTGGAATTTTGCTCCTGCCACTTAATTGTGTAACTTCTCTAATGTTTCATACCTTCGTGTGCAAAATGGGGATAACAGTGTTATAGGGTTTGTGAGGGTTAAATGGCATAATATATAGAAATATTTAGACATACCGAGCCTAATGATAATAATTATTAGTTGTTACCTACTCTCTCCATGTGTATAGTATTTGTGATTGCTTGAGTCCTTGAACCTAGTTCATTCCTTAATGTATGCACAATTCCTGGTGGAATAAACCAGAAACTCTTATTTTGCCTCCACCCAACTGTTTGCCATTTATTTTTACTATTGTCTTTAGAGCCACCATCAGCTTTTCCAAATGGTCCAACCCATTTTCAAGATGCACAAATTTAAAAAAACACCAGCACTCAAATCTTCCTTGACTGAGTCATTCAACAAACATTCATTGACTATCTAGCCCTGGCCAGTGTTGTTCCGTTGGTTGAGTGTTGTCCTGTACTTTGAAAAGCTGCCTGGTCAGGGCATATGCCCTGGTGGCGGGTTCAATCCCTGGGACGGTGCACGCAGGAGGCAACCAAATGATACTCCTCTCTCTCTCTCTCCCTGGTCCTTTCTTTCTAAAAATCAATTAACTATTAAAAATACACATACTCATTGACTATCTACTATAGTCACTTCCTTTCCCCATGAGGTATATAGTCTGCAGAGAGATTGGACATTTGTTTATGTAAATTGCAAGATGAAGGGAGAAATACAACAATACAAGATACTGAGGTAGCACAGAGGAAGCAGTGTTATTCTGGGGATGGAGTGGTGAAGCCAGGAAGGCTTCCTGCAGGAGATGATCTCTAGCTTGTTCTTTGAAAGAAAAGTTTGTCAAGTAGACAAGGAAAGAAGGTTATTCTGGGCAGACAGAGAAATAATTGGTAAGTCACAGAGACAAAATATCAAGGCCTGTTAGGCAAATGATAAGCCATCTATTGTTATCTATAATAATAAAAGCCTAATATGCTAATTAGACCAGATGTCCTTCTGGATGTCCTTCCAAATGAAGCCGTGGCAGGTGGGGTCCAAGGCAGAGGCAGCTGCCACGGCGGCGAGGGGCTGAGCCCCTTGCACAAATTTCATGCATCAGGCCTCTAGTTAGAATATAAAGCTCAAGGAGAGGTATAACTGGGGACATGAGAGGAGACATACATTTAGATATAAGCATTTAGATGAAAAGTACCTAAGAAGACTATGCCTGGCATACAATACTCAGTAGGTGCATTTAAGTATTATTCTAAAGACCAACTCTCATCTTATAAAATAAAGTAGTTTCTATTTTATATTCAGATATTATATTTGTAGTTTCTTTATAGCTTGTTCTGTAGTCTCAGGTTCTCTGTAAAGTTTTTTTTTTTTTTTGGCTTATAATTAGGAAAGACAAAGATATGGAACTGCAATGAGAAAACACATTGTGAGAGAAATTTGACAGCTCAGACAAAAAACTAAAATATTGCATACTTAAAATTTCTATACCATCAACAATCACAGAATGATCAAATAAATGATCAACAAGAAAATACACTTTCTTGGCTTCCAATAAGAAGATTCAATTTTCATTTATCAGAAGACTATTGAAAATGTTTTCTCTTGAATTTACTAGAAGGGAAAAATGTGTTCCTAACTGTAAATAGAACTATCCAAATTGAAAACATTTTATTTTTCTTTGGTAGTTTTCTCTGCATGTGTTCCCTGCCTCACCATTCACTGCCTCAATAATCTTCACATCTTCATTTCTTTGGGTTTTGATGATGATTAGGAAGACATTCTATTTTCATTATTTCTTACTAATAGTTGCCAAAGCAATTATTTGTCTGCAATTTTATAGGTAATTGTGTTTCTTTTAAAATGTCCTTTGTATTTTTGTTGCCCATTGCTAAATCTTACCAGCTGGAAATTATCACTAAAACTCTTAACATTCCTGCTTTGTTTTCTGGAAAAATCTCCCGCAATGAGTGATAACTATTTTCAAGAAATCCAAATATTTAAAAGAAAATAAAAGCATTAAAAATTTGGGTAATATAGGGTATGATTATCTAACTACTAAGATATCAATCATTTATAAAGAATCTTCTGATTGACCTTAAACAAAGAGGAATTTATGTATTCAATTCACACAAAGAAAGATTTTTAAATATTTTACATGAAGATTCTATTGTATGAAACTAGGTAAGTCTTGCATATGTTCCCAAGGAAATGTGGAGGCTTTAACCTTGATTTCAGATCCCTTCAGATTCCAGCGACCTCTTTAGAGGATGTTAAGTGTCCCAAATTGTTTTAGGAAGAAAGCATATCAGTTACGAAGAGCAATTGCATGAAGGTTTCTTTTGGAACTTGTGATCCCTTGGCAATTTACACAGCAATTGGGTATTCTATAGTCACAGTGAAAGAAAATTAATATTTATAAAATTATTTCTGACTTGGGAAATATCTTATAGTATGAAGAGCTGACGTAAATGGTAACCCAACTAAGAAATATAATTTTTTTATTCCTTAACTCTCCAGGCTATTAAGTATCCTCCTATTTAGCATTTTTCTCCTTTAAAACACTGAAAATAAGATTTACCTATATTCCTCTATGGTCTTAGCTTCAGTTTTTATTTAAATAAGTTGCTCATTAATTAAATTCCTGCCTATCAGGGCAAGGGGAAATGAGGTCAATGGAGACAAAGTTGGAAATGAGACTTCTCAGTGTATAACTTCTAAAATTTTGATTTTTTGACCCATGTAATTATATTACTACTAGTGGCCTGGTGCACGAAATTCATGCACATTAAAAGGGAATTAATTAGAGGAAATATTTTAATATTGCTATTTGCCCTTTCTCTATAATAGAACTGTCAGAGATGAAAGAAAATTAGTAAAATGTATACGAAAATCTCCCTCCTGTCAGAGTTTGGGGCGCGCCACGGGACCCAGAGTCAAGTCCCCACCCACCTGTGTGCAAGTTGAAATCACGCGAGACCCAGACCCAGCCGTCCCCACCCCTGTCAATCCCCGCAGGGCGGGGGGGTGCGGGCCTGGGCGCCAGGGCAGGAGGCGCGGCCTCAGGTCCCCTGGCCCTGGCACGAGGGCGGGAGGGCGCAAGGGCACGAGGGCATACAACCATTTGCATATTAGCTCTTTATTATATAGGATTAAAAATGAAGTTAAAATGTATGAAGCACAAGAAATAGAATCAGAGGATCTGGGCGCAAGGTCAGCTCACAGCATTTGCTAGTACCATGACCCTGGGAAAATCGCTTAACTTCACTAAGCTTCACTTTCTTTTCTATGAATTAGAATGATGATAAACTTTTATACCTGTCTGTTTATCTCAGTTATTCTGTAGATCTGATGAGAAACAGCAAAGTATTAAACTTGTGCAAGTTACTATTTTATAGTTCATTTAATTTTTCCAAGACTATAAAATGTACAAAGCCACTATGGAGTTCATTGGGGTAAAAAAGTCTACTTGTTTGCTTATTTTCTTTTTCTCTCACACACTAGAGAATGAAAATAAAACTGAAAGTATCAGCAGCGATGCCAGATTCTTTCTTTGGGTGGCATGATCTACTCCCATAGAATGAATATTTTTTTAGCACCCAAAATCAATGTTTGGGATTTCTAGTTAACTAACATGCCTCCTCATAGGCATTTCAGTGGGGATGTATTTGCTCCCCTACAGTTCAAGAAAAACTTCAAGGCATGAACATTTATTTAACACAGTCATTCATTCTATAAATATTTATTGAACACCTACTGTGTGCCAGGCACTGTTCTAGGCCTTAAGGACACAGCCGTGATCAAAACAGACAGAATTTGCTCTCATGGAGTTTATATTCTTATGGAAAATTAACTGAGCTTACAGCTTTTTAAATTTTTCTATTATTAAAAAAATGTTCTTTACTGATTTCAGAGAGGGAGAGGGAGAGGGAGATAGAAACATCAATGATGAGACAGAATCATTGATCAGCTGCCTCTTGCACACCCCACAATGGGGATAGAGCCCACAATCCAGGCATGTGCCATGACCAGGAATAAAACTGTGACCTTCTGGTTCAAAGGTCAGTGCTCAACCACTGAGCCACACCAGCAAGGCTACAGGTTTTTTTTTAGATCCTAACCATATACACAGATCTTAATTTGAATAGGTTTCCCTGCCTTCTGCTAAAATAGCTTAAAACTGTTTTTTTGGTGGTAGAATCATTGTTTGATGTAGCCAAGACCAAATATGAAAAGCAATAAAGCCTGCTCTGGTTGGAGTGGGATTGAGGTCAGGACCCAAGCTGCCTCCTTTCATACTCCCTACCCCCTACCCTTGCATTTCCTTTACTGGACCCTAGCAGTGTTCAGAGAGCAGGTTACTTGACACTCCCACAGAAGGAGTTATTTCAATATCAACGTGTTACCTGAAAAAAATCCCTCAAAACCCTGAATCCACAGTCTTCCAAGGGCATTTTCAAGGTTCTTTCCCCCTTTGGGTCTGCTTCTGTCTCTCTCTCTCCACATAATAACCACATTATAGGCTTTCTGGTCTTATAATTCCCATGGTAATGATAGTTACCACTTATTGAAGATGTGCTATTTGGCAGGAACTGTGCTTGGCATTTTACATGAATTGATTCATTTAATCCTCAAGATTGTCCAGTGACATGGGTATAAATGCCCCTATTTTATAGGAAAAGAATGATATTCCTAGTGGCCATTTGTCCAAGGTCACACAGCTGTTAACGGTGGAGCTGGAATTTGAACCATATCTATCTGATTTCACTGTAGGAGCTCTTAACCACCGAGCTTCCCAAACTCTGGGAGGCTCTTTGACCCTCTCAGCGATAGTTCTAAGTACAGTGCAAAGTATCTTGATGGGCAGAGAGGAGCACAGTGTTCACTCAAACAAGCTTGTTGTTGAGGGCTGTGATACTAGGTGTCATTTATGGATGACCCACTACATTCCAGATTCTACCTCCATTGTCTCCATTCTTCTAGCAACTTTTGAAGGTAAATATAATCATCCCTATGCTATACGTGAAGGATTTCAGGCTCAGAGAGGTTGTCCCTCACTCACTTAAGGCCTCACAGGTAGTAAAGGATGAGTTCTCTGCCTGCCTTTATACCATTTCGGGAATCACAACTATTCCCAGAGCTGAACTGCAGGCCCAAGACTCCTATGTCCTGAAAAGAACAAAAACAATAACAACAAAAAGAAAGGAGAGCACACTTTCCTAGACTGGGTCTGTTCCCCAGCCCAGGTTCTACTCCAAACCAGTACAGCTTGCCTCCATTCTCAATCACATGGGATTACTGGATTCCCTGATCCTGCCCACCCACTGGCCCTGCCTAGCTTGAACATTCCTATGTCTATTTCCCCATTAGACTCATTTTCGATCCCTCTGTACTTCCCTTTTTTCTCTCCCTGAGTACATGGCATCTTCCTTTCTTTGGATTCCCCATACCCTTTATTCCTTCCCATTCTTCTCTCCAACGTTTTTAGAGCCACACAAATCTGGCTCCTTTTCCCTTTTTCTATGAGAAGCAGTCTAGTGCAATGGTTCTTCTGGAATCTTTCTGCCTAAGATCTAATCCTGGTTGTACTCTACTGGCTAGTTGTCTAACCTTGGGAAAACCTCTAATGCTGAGTCTCAGTTTCCTCATTTGTAAATGAGCAAATGAGCAAAGCAACAGAACCTGTGTTGTAGGTTTTTGAGAAGTTTAAATGAGTTAACATATGCAGAGATTTTAGAATGTCATCAGGCTTGAGTGAGTGTTCCATGCAATCATCTCTCTTTCTATTTCCATCTTTCTTTTGTTCGGCTTTAGCTAAAATTTTTTTAAAAACTAAAAAGAGATTTCCTATAAAATAGATATGTTTATTCATTAGAATCTTACATTCATTTTTTATTGTCTACATTTATTAAATGCTTATTATGAATGAGGCACTGTGCTAGGGACTGAATATGTAAAAATAAATATAACATGCTTTTCTCTGAGAAATTTATTATCTTGTAAATTGTTAATCATAGTTGGCCACATTTTTATGGAATGGAAGAATTTATATATTTGTATAAGCCAATATATATGTTTATTGGATTTATCACCTACTTTCCCCCTGAGTCTGTCTACTTCTCTCCACCTATTCTGCTACTACTCTGATCCAACCACCACCTCCTCTCACCTTGATGAGTGTCTTTCACCTGGTGCTTCCCAAGTCCCTTCAGAGCTCTCAGACCTATTTTCCATTCAGCAGCCATGTCAATCTTTTTGAAAAGCAAATCCAATTCTGCAAGCCTTTCAACACTATTGCTTTCAGGAGAAAGAACCAAATGCTCAACACAGTTCTGCATGATCTGCCTCTGCCACCCTCTTTCACCATCTAATACATGGTGTTTTCCACACTTCCTCCGGTTTGCTGTCAGTCCTTCCATAGCACCATCCTCTGTCCTTCACAGGTGACTTAACATACCTTTCTCTCCTGTTCCTTAAAACTCCTTCCTCTGCTTTGATAAGTTAATGCCTACTCACCCTTCAGATGAACAAAGTCTTGCTTCCTTGGAATGACTTCTTTTTTTTAAATTTAATTTTATTGTTTAAAGTATTACAAATAGTAGTACATATGTTTCCTTTTTTTTTCTTTTGCCTTCTTGACCCTCCATCTAGGTCAGAGTTTTTTGTCTGTTTTGGTCTGGCCTGGTTTAATATACTGTAAGAGTATACCTGAGTTTCTAAATTCTAAGAATCTAAATCCAAATTCTTTCCTTTTTCTAGAGGAACCTTAGCTACTATAATTCACTAGTGTGATTTTCCTTGGTTAAGTACAGGTACACTAGGGAAAGGGCCACATCTATTTTGTTCATCATTCTGTCTCTAATGTCCAGGGCAATGTATCACTCATCAGAAGCATTAAGTAAAGTTTAGGTGAATGAAGACTGAGTGAATATTTGTTCTGTCATTATTTAATTTTTGTAATAGGTCAGCAACTCTTTGTTAAGAAAACAATTACCCTTAGTAGTGGGAACATGAAAATGAGGAAATTGAGAGGGAAACTAGAATAGATGATCTTGAACCAAAGTGTAGTTTGGACACCTTTGCCTTCTATAGACTGTCATTGAGTTTACTAGGAATCCTATTTGGATTAGGGATTTATAAAACACATTGAAGATGCATATACTTTCTATGCTTGGCTTTTCCATTTTAAAGTAGCTATTATTTTGATTCTGAGAATTCAAGATGTGGTCACTATTCCAACTTTCTGCAGCCTTGATTTCCTGAAATTATTTTTTTTTCATATTTCATCTTTTCAGCCTTATTTACAAGCTTAGTAGTTATAATTTATAATTTAATAATTTATTAGGTTGATAATATTCAGACTACCATGGTTCTATAAACAAAGAGGCCATTCACAGTAAGTTGTTTATCTTGAAAGCCCCAACAAGCAATAAGTGCTGCTAATTGAATTAAACTTAAAACCATTATCAGAGGATTCAAATCCTATTGAACACAAAGAGAGCAATTTCCACAGATATTGATCTTTCCCTTCCCATAAGTGGGTGAAAGCAGAATTTCCATGTTTTAAAATGTGTGGAATAAAAAGAGAACATTTAGAAATTATCTGTTTGTAACTATTGTACTTTGATGAAAAGTTTTAATTAGGAAACACAGTAAACTAAATTTCATAGAACATCAGCCGGAAAGAGCCTGAACAATAATTTCTCTAACCATCTTTGTTAACAAACAAGGGGATCAATGTTCAGAAAAGTGATGTGGCTTTCATGTCAATAAAGCATCGGCTGCAGAGTCAGGGAAAGAAAAAGAAAGATGCCTCATTATTCATTATTAAATCCAAGGATTGGCTTAAATAGGGGTTATATTCAAACAAATGTGGGGCTAAACTACTAGTAGACTGGGAACCCAGACTATGGAGGTAAACTAGTAGGTACTTTAAATCTGTCTAGGTTTATATTCCCTTTCTGTTTGTCTCTGCAGAATATATGTTTATAGTTCTCTAACATCCTGAAATGCCATATCAAGTGGAAGGGTTTTCTAATGAGGAACTATGTTCATCTTGTAATACTTACATAGTCAAGAATAGGATTTAAACCCTTTGTTTCCATGTATTTGATCTGGTTGTTACTAAAGACAACTAAAGATCTAAGTGATCTTTTTGGTTGTCAAATGTGTTTAGCAAAGGATTTATTTAACCTCTGTATTAACAAGTGAGTGCTTTATGTCACGAGATGCCAACTAATATAAAATTACAGGATGAGACACTCAAAGATTAATGTGTTTAATTATGGAATGAGAATTGATATGGGGATGGGGACATAGATGAAATGGGGAGGAGGCATAATCTAGAATCAACTGTAAATATTTTTAGCTCCTTTGATATGAGTTTGAGATGTTATATTCCCAGAATAGATTATGAGGTCAAGAGAATTTTCTGAGAGTCAGGAATTGATACTTCTGTTGGTCCATTACATTTCTTTCTCTGGGCCCAAACTGGGGTGTGAGCATGGAGAGAGGGATAAAGTATCTGGAGAGAACCTCCTTTGAATCTGTAGACTCTAATTACAGGATATAGAAATAATCTTTCAGGTCATATTCTATGGTGCTATGTGCAAGATGGAGGTTGGAGAGGAAACAAAAACAATAAGGAGAAGGCTAAAACAAAGGATACCTTGAATGAGGGGATATTAATGGAGATTTTTAGTTGCAGGAAGAGGCAGTAGCTGTTAGTGGAATATATGTGTGTGAGAAAGCTGTGAAGAAAGACATGTAATAAAATTCCAGAGTCATGTAAAAATTTAGTTTAGTTTCCTTCCTAATACTTTGGTAAAAATTAGAGTATGCCAACTAGATTAATTAAACCAGATTTAATGTAATCTATTGTAGAAATCTGACATATGGCAATACAGACCATCACTAAAGATGAAATGATTGATGATAGATAGATGAATGGATGAGCAGACAGGTGAATGGATGGACTAATGGAGGGATGGATGGATGAATGGATGAAGGGGCTGCAGGAAGAAGTTAGAATTGGAAAATCATAATATACTTGATTATATATCAAATTACCAGTATTGCAAGATTGTTTGTTATTTGTAAAATGAACAATAATTGCTTATATTTTTAAAGCTTTCTTTTATACATCATTCAACTGTGATACACACATAACAGCAATTAATAACAGTAACAAGTTAGAAATGAAAGTGGAGTTGTATACAAGAGAAAGCCCTGAGACTCCATGAGAATTTTTTAATCCCTTTATGTCCATTTGATCATAAAATCTTATTGAGTTAGATTCCTTGGGCTATTTAAGCCACCTGCATCTGAGCTTCTATAGTGAGTTAAAAGAATTAAGGAATTTACTAGCTGTTCAGCTAGCCTCAGCTTTAGTAGTTATGGCAACTTTTAAGATAGTGAACTGTTTTCTCATCTGAATGCTGACTGAGTTTCAACCCCCCATATCTGTGAAATGAGGAAGCTGGATAAGTTGATCTTTGAGGATTCTTCCAACTCTTAATTTCTGTTTCTCAATGATCCTATTAAAACCACACAAAATGCATCAAATTAACTAGACTGTGTGGTTATTTCTTCTTAAAGAATCCAAAAAAATGCAAAAATATGTAATGTTAATGACAAAGCTTTCAAGTAATGGAATTTATGCTTCTAAACTACCTGAGATTAGGGGTCATGTTTTTAATCTAGAATTTAATAACTGGAGGGGTATTCTGATAATGTCTTATCAGCCCAAACTGTTTTTTTCTTTATCAGTGAGAACACTGAGGCTCATAAAGATGAATAATACCACAAGGTCACACAGCTTGAGTTAGAGTTGGCACTAGAATTCTGATCTTCTCTCCCCAGTTCAGTCTTGCACAGTACTTTCCATCCCAAAGCTCATTTTAAATGTTCCCTGAGGATGCTGATGCAATTTCTAACCAAGACCCACAGCTAGACTTTATGAATCTTGCCTGGGCATTTAAGATGCAGTTATTTGTACCAAGAAAACATTTCAACATGCCACAGCTGCTCATTCATATGCATAAACTTATGTAGACATCAATTTAAAGAAAGAAATATAGCATGCATTTTAAGTAAGCTTTTTGGATGTTGTATATGCTTTCATTTCTAAGAAACTCCAGGTATTGAAGGCATCCATATTCTTCAGAGAGTAAACCAGATATTCATTTCAAGCTCTCACTATATCTTTGACCTTGTAGAAAAATGCACCATAGGCTCCAATTCTGGTTTAAGCTTGGTGACTTTTAGAGTGGTTACCCTGAATAAGATCAGAGTTTCATGTCATGCTGAAAGAATACCTACGTTTCTTTCTGAATTAGTTTCATACTTTATTTTTATTTTTTTTTAAATATATTTTATTGATTCTTTACAGAGAGGAAGGAAGAGAGATAGAGAGTTAGAAACATCGATGAGAGAGAAACATCGACCAGCTGCCTCCTGCACATCTCCTACTGGGGATGTGCCCGCAAGCCAGGTACATGCCCTTGACCGGAATCGAACCCGGGACCCTTCAGTCCGCAGGCCGACGCTCTATCCACTGAGCCAAACCGGTTTTGGCAGTTTCATATTTTAAAAGGAATGAAAAAGGTTATTTAAATGAACTTATGATCTCAAACATAGTGAACTACTCAAAGAAATTTTATAATGATGCCTCAATGACTTTCAGTTCATGGAGCTATCCATCAGGGTGGGGTTCAATCTGACCGCTTCCCAACACAATGCTTCTTTACTCACCTGCAGGAGAGACCAGACTTAAAGAGAATGAAACCTTATGAATAGGTTCATTGCCTCATTAACAGTAATTTGAACAAAGTTTATGAATTTGCTTGAAAATCTGTATTTAGAGGATGGGGTAGCCTGTGGTCAGCAAACTGCGGCTCGCGAGCCACATGCGGCTCTTTGGCCCTTGAGTGTGGCTCTTCCTAAGCCTTAGGAGTACCCTAATTAAGTTAATAACAATGTACCTACCTATATAGTGTAAGTTTAAAAACTTTGGCTCTCAAAAGAAATTTCAATCGTTTTACTGTTGATATTTGGCTCTGTTGACTAATGAGTTTGCCGACCACTGGGGTAGACAAAGTAGAGGTGGATGATGCATTAACTTAGACTGCTTGCAGCCCAACATATCCCTAATAAAACCATGAAGCATGACTAATCATTGAGTAATACATGCCAGATATCGAATCTGGTGATGCAGTCTCATATAACTTTGCCCCGTATGCCAGGTAGAGTCCAATTCAATAGTGACAAGTGACAGTTCTTACAGTGTCCCTGAGTATTCTAGAGCAGTGTTCAAACTTTAATGTATGTACAAATAACCTGCAGGTCTTGACAAAAATGCAGATTCTGACTTAGTGGGCCTGAATGGGGGCTTGAGATTGTGCAGTTCTAACAAGCTCTCGGTTGATGTTTATGCTGCTAGTTCATGGACCACTCTTGGTAGACCAAGACTCTAGAATAATTAATTTCCTCCTCCAAAGATTACTCCCTCACTTCTTTTAAGTCTCTGCTGAAATAGCATCTTATTCGCAAGGCCTTCCCTGCCCAACATATATTTCTCTGTCACTATAATCTTTACCCTTATTCATATTTATTTATATTACTTATCACTATCTGACAAATGTTATATTTATTTATATTGAGTCACTGCTTAGCATTACCCTAGAACATTGACTGAGGCATAATAAAGTGTTCAGTCTATTGAATGAATGAATTATATATGAACCATATGGCCATTCTATCACAACACCATCAACCATACTACACTTATAAATCTCCAGGCAATAAACAACTCTGTCCTTTGGACTTTTCTTTTAGGAACTCAAGTAGTATTCTGTTAAAGAATAAGATGTGAAGGAAAACAGGTCCCTCCACTGTCTACTCAAGTACATGCTGGCTGATGGGGACCACCATCAACTTCCTCTTTTTTACTGGCAAGCACTTCTGAAGGCCTTGAAGTGTTCCCAAAAATACCCTGAGTAGACAGATTAAAGGCAAGTAGATATTGGTGACTTTCATAGGAATAGCTTGATCATTAATTGTCTTCATTTTGCACTTTATGCAACAATTTATATCATTCACTTGGCTCTTAGTGAATATCTGGTGGTTTATGATTTCAACTCCAGTCAGTAGTCTCACACTAAGTATAGGTATTATTATACTAGTGAGAAGGTAACACGTGATATAAAGATTTGCCCCATTCTGACACAGAGGCTGTGTCAAGTGTACAATTAGGTTGTAATCATTACCTTTTTTATTTATTAATGCTGTTAAAAGTAGAGTTTAGAACTTTAAAAAATGTTAGAGCCTTAATCATCTATTCTTTGTGCTATGTTATAGAGCAACAGCTGTAAATTTTCTGCAATTTTGTAACAAAAACTAAAGAGGCACCATCTACAAATTGCATCAACACCAACTGTCCATTCCTTGGATTCTTAACATTTCTGTATCTAATATCAAAACTCTAGGCTGTTCATTCAATATTTACTCATCAATTACTTCTTTTTTTTAAATCAATTATTTCTTAAGTACCTATTATTAATATTGGCCAACACACTAAAGATATATATTACACTTCTAAAACAAAGGAAGAACCATTTGATAACTCTTAAATTAAGAACAGTCAAGTTCATATTGAGCAAATTAACATGGGAGATAAAATGAGAGATAGAGGGGTCCTTGCCCTCTAGAAGCTAACTTGAGTAGAGAAATGTGCAAATCATGATAAGGGGTAACCCGGGTACCTGAATACAGATCTAGGGAGCTCATAGGAATAAGCAATTGATGTTGTTTTAGCAGAATAAAGAGTTTCTTAGTGGAACTGACATCTGAGGGTCCTCAAAATGACTAGGAGTCCTACTGGTGGAAAAGGAGAAAAGGGAATTCCAGGTAGAGGAACCCACATGAGCAAAGGCCCAGAAACATGACAATTCAGAATCAAGTGTAGGAACAGGGAGCAGTCTTATGCAGCAGTAGTAGAGGATGAGGAAAAAGATGATATTAGCCCTGGCTGGTGCTGGAGGTTAATTCCAGCAGGTTCATAATAAATGCAGAAGTCCTCAAAAGGTTGAATGGACTCTTTCAGCAGGGCTGAAGATCTGCATATATTATTGCCTGCTGCCAGACAGCTGAGGGCAGTTTCCCCAACCCAGTGGTCAGCAAACTGCGGCTCGAGAGCCACATGCGGCTCTTTGGCCCCTTGAGTGTGGCTCTTCCACAAAATACCACGTGCAGGCACGCACATACAGTGCGATTGAAACTTCATGGCCCATGCGCAGAAGTTGGCAGTTTGCCGACCACTGCCCCAACATGATCATCTTTTGACTGTTTACCAAACCTTACCTTTGATATGTATATCTGCTTTGCTATAGGGCAAAATGTGTTAATAAAAAGCTAGGGATCCAGAGATTTAGGGAACTTAGCTACTAAAGCTATGCCTTCCCTGGCTCCCCCGAAAAATGCCTTCCAAATTTATATTTCATGTCTAGTCTCTTAGTTAATTTACTCGCAGCCCCTTCTTCAGATTCCTGAACCCTAGTAGATACAGGATAACACCCCAGCAAGCTGGTGTGGCTGAGTTGATCGAGTGTCATCCCATGCACTGAGAGGTCATCAGTTCAATTCCCCATCAGGACAAATGCCTGGGTTGTGGGCTCCATCCCCAACAGGGGGCTTGCAGGAGGCAGCTGATCAATGTTTCTCTTTCTCTCTCCTTCTGCCTTCCTCTCTCTCTAAAATCAATAAAAAACATATATATTTAAAAAGGATGATGTTAGTGGATATGGGTGAGTGAAACTTGCCAAGAAAAACATTTATTGCTACCTTATGATATTTATAAATTATTTATAATTATTTCAAAAAATATGCCAAGTACTATGAAAAACACAATTGAAAGTGGTTTTATATCTTGCGACGCCCACTTGTTTGGCACTTATTTTCTGCTTTGAAGCAAAAATTAAAAATGCAAGTAGTAAAAATGAATCTCTTCAATCTTTAATTACCTTCAAGTGGAAATTCAAATACTGAAAAATGGTAAACTTTTATTCATTAGTTCAGCAACTCTTTAAGAAATACCAATTATAGCACAATACTGAAGGCCGATTTATCAGTGAACAAAATATAGGTTTTCTCTCTGCACGAATGGATTTCACAGTCTGGTGGAGTTTAGCAAGATATTCTTTCTCCCTCCTCTCCTGGACAGAAATCCCATCCATTCTTCAAGGTTTGGATCTATTCCTTTATTTCCATTAGGTACTATTTGTACTGTTCTAACTCCTGCAGGTTTATCCATTCTCTGATGTTTCATGATTTGTACAAGTGGTACCGTTATCATACAATTTTGGTCCTATGTCATCAGGAACCGATCTCTATTAAATGTGCCTAAGTTCTTTCTCCTCAATAAGATAAAAAAAATCTTTAAAAAATATATTTTATTGATTTTTACAGAGAGGAAGGGAGAGGGATAGAGAGTTAGAAACATCGATGAGAGAGGAACATCAATCAGCTTTCTCCTGCACACCCCCTACTGGGGATGTGCCCACAACCAAGGTACATGCCCTTGATTGGAATCGAACCTGGGACCCTTCAGTCCGAAGGCCAATGCTCTATCCACTGAACCAAACCGGTTAGGGCAAGATAAAAAATTCTTAATGACAAAGACTTGGGATGGGGTCAAGGGCCACATTTTCTGTATATTTGGTAATACTGAGCAAGGCAGCTAGAATATTCCTAGTAAAAGCATTTGAATGTAACTGAAAAACATACATACTGGAAGGGTGGTTCTTGACCATACGAAAAGAGATGTCAATAAAATGCGTCTTAGCATGGACACCTCACAATACTGGTGCAAATGAAGGGGACGTGGTGAGAATTTCTTAATGGAATCTCATGACGTACTCTTCTTTCCACTTGTTATTTTAAAAGAAAATTGTTCATTATTTCCTAAAGCTGTTGTATAATTTAAATGTCCCTAAAGGACCTCGGCAACAATGCAATCGGTCTTCCATTTCAAATAATAGGTAGAATAGGCTTAGTTGAACATTTAAATTTGTAAAAAAAAAAAAAAAAGAAAGAAAGAAAGAAAAATACTTGCTTGATGTTGCATAACTACATTTCCAACCAATTTAAAGCTGCAACAAATGACAATACAGTTAAAATGTTAAAATGGGGAAGGCATTCCGTGAATCTGACCTGTACTTTGTCATTTTAAAATAAGCTTCTTGTTTGTTATTTTCAGGGTTCATTAGAAGCGCTTTAAAAATTGATTTATGTGATAAGACATGCTTTGAACAGGCATCTTGATAAAGTACAACACAGTATCTAAGTTAAGAATATTGCTTAAAGGAACCTAAGTTGAAGCTAAAGATGATTTATGCTGATAGAACTAGGACAAGCTGGTTGTCCTTTATTGTAGCCTTTAAGGCTTGAAATCATTCTGTTCAAGGTTATTTGAATGGCTCTCTTCACTATCAAGAGCTTCTAATTGGTGCAACTATAGT
Source organism: Myotis lucifugus (assembly GCF_000147115.1). Classification (NCBI taxonomy): domain Eukaryota; kingdom Metazoa; phylum Chordata; class Mammalia; order Chiroptera; family Vespertilionidae; genus Myotis; species Myotis lucifugus. The sequence goes on along the minus strand of NW_005871284.1, from coordinate 933,162 downwards.
TCTGACCATCTTATCAGTCTACAGAATTGTTTGAGATGAAATTCTTCCAAAATGGGAAAACAGCCCAGGGTTATTTAGGCCAGGTGCCAGGTTATGAGACAGAAAGAACACAGCTATCAAGAAAGAATCCCATGGAAAAGTTTTTGTGTTCTATGAAGCAGAATTTGTTCATCGGATTGTGCTAACCCAGATTTCTTCATTTTCTGTTTTACAATGGATACTTTTGGAATCATTTATTCCTATTAGAAGACATTCCTTTTTAAGAATTAGAAAGGCTTCCCAAAACTGTCTAGGAAGAACATGTTCCCTTGCTGTTATCATCATTAGTATTTTTCCCCCAGAAGAAGATTATATATATATAAATTTTATCTTTATTTCACTGATCTATCCCTTCTTCCCCAGCCTCTCTAGCTGCATCTGGGCTAGGGCAATATGAGAATGCATTTAATTATATATATTTTTGTATAACAATTGCACAGTCTAATTCTAAAGCCAGGCAAAGTGAAAGCAATGTCTCAAAACACACTGGGCAGAATGTTTACTCTATTCTCAGGTAAACAGTGGTTGGCCACCATGAATGGTAAAATCTAAGATGCCACAGGCAAGACAGAAACATCAGTGTTCCAAACAACAATAGACCAACTGACTTTAAGAAAGAATCACTTGAGAGGCCAAAGAAGCTCCATTTACCCATAGGCACAAAGGCTCTTCCTTGATGGCATCTTGTGTGTTCATGTTTGGCCATTTAATACTCCTGTTTGCTAGCCATGTAGAGCAAAAGCAATTAACCATATTTCTTGAAGACAGAAGCCGATGCCTCTGATATGTTGTACAGAGTCTAGCCCACAATGGTGCGCTTAACTATGTTTCATGAACAAAGGAACATTCTACCCACAAGTCTGCTAAGAAATCAACTTCAGTAGAAAACATCCCAGTTGTCTCATTGTTCCTCATTCTGATCACAGAAACAGATGCTGAAACAAACCAAAGAGCAGGGTACAGCTAATCCAATTTAGGATATCTCATCAGGGCTCAGGAGGCTAATAGGATTTATGACATCTCACCACATCTCAGGGTTGATAGTGATGCATTCCAAACACGTGATAGTGTAGCAGAAAAGGCAAAAGTAAAAATGAAAATAAAAAATAAATCCACATCAAGGGCAGCCCAAACCATGTTAGTGTCAAAGAATTAATGCTACAAGGAGAGAATATGATCTACTGATCATGGTCTGTTTCTGTAGATGAAATCTCTTCCCCCTTGTTTCCTAAATTTCAGTTGTTTTTATAGTGTTTATTGCTGACCAAAAAGTATGTATCAGGTAAGAATATAAATGAAATAAAGCTGATGCTGGTTGTTATTTATTTGAATTTGTATTTCAAACAGACCTTTCTAACTGGCTGAAGTTTTCCTTGGAAGATGAAGGGTAACACAGCCTCATGTCCTAGGCATCTAAAGCACCGATTTTCCCTGTTGGCAGTGACTAGTTAACACGGGCGATCAGAAACGCGGGTCCACATTCACGCGCTCACATATCAGAACGTTAGACGTCTGGGTGCTCACTGACCTTCAGGTTGGTATTGTGCTATGATCGTCACTGTCTGTCCAGCCCCCTTCAGTGCAGCAGCAGCCTGTTCGTGGGATGCTCCCCGGAGGTCAATGCCATTCACCTGAAAGACAGGAAGCCAGAGAATGTTGGTGTTTCATAAGGCACATTATTCTGATCGACAGAAGGAAAAAGTTTCCCAAAACGGAGAGTCTGTTTAAGATTATGTCACCTGCCTCAAAACCCCTCATGTCCTACCGAGGCATTTGTGTGTTATGCTCCTGAGAAATTTTAGGCAGCAGACACAGGAAATTTCATCTTGTGGTGTTTGTGCTATGGCCTGACCAGGTTGAAACACTTTTGTATGCCCACAGCGACTAGGCTCTCAGTGTGTGTATTTCATATGCCTCTGTGAGCTTCCTAGATTTCTGGGGTGGATAGAAGCCTTCAAAATTAGAGGGAAAACAGGGTAATAAAGAGAGACACATGTAATGTGCATAGACAAGCATGCACTGACAGATTAACATATTCCGATAGGGTTCTAGGGACACTGTACACAATGTCACCAGACTGGCTGCCCGCCAAAACTCCCTCTTTGGTCATAAGCCTGATCCTGTCATCCTGAGCTCAGTTAGATAGGCCTGAGCTGTGTTCCAAAATAAATTTGACCACCCGCCCCATTTCTCATGTACAATTCCAGTGTGGCTTCTGACAAAATGAAATAGAGAATGCCTGCAGTTTATGTTGCTGTTGCTAACTCCCATTTTGGGGCCCGTGCCAGAAGAGAAACAGAGCATCTCCAAACGAGCACAGAACTGCCTAGAGGAAAAATTCATTCTGAAGTCAAATTTAATGAGAAGCAAAAGCTAAAATCTTTCTCCAATCAATTCGGTCTAAATCAACACAATGTAATTACTGAGTGCTTGTCAATGACAGGGCCCTCTGTCTGCCCCAGGAGAGGGACTGTGGGTGGGGAACAAAAGTGAATAAGACAAGTCTGAGGTAGCCTTTCTGCTTCAACAGAACACACAGTAAGTCCAGTTCTTTAACCTAGTACATAGTAAGTCCAGTTCTCTAACCTACACAGAGGCTGGTTTTTGCAGGTGATACCAGAATTCTGCTTCCTTTTATTTACAGGGAAGATGGCCATCCCCCATGAAAAAGAATAAAAGAACTGATCAGTTTATCTACCCATAAAATATAGAATCCTATTTGGCCTCACCTGAATCCTCTTTGACAATGACACTGGATGGGTGGGGGGTTGCTACTCTGTTTCCTTAGCAGGCCTGGAACATCTGTCATTCTCAATTCCACATCCTGGACATCTCATAGTAACCTTGTTAAAGTCTCCTTAATTCACTTTTATTTATTAAAAAAAATATTTGTATTGATTAAAGAGAGGAAGGGAGAGGGAGTGAGAGATAGAAACATCAATGATGAGAGAGAATGATTGATTGGCTGCCTCCTGCAAGCTCCGCACTAGGGATGGAGCCCACAACCTGGGCATGTGCCCTGACCGGGAATCGAACCATGACCTCCTGGTTCATAGGTCGATGCTCAAACACTGAGGCATGCCAGCTGGGCACTCCTTATTCACTTTGAAAACTTTCATGGTCTCTTCCCTGGCTTTCTATTCTGGTAACTCCTTAATGAAAGCATTGATTACACAGTAAATTGGGAAGCCGGCTGAGCTAGGGGTGGCCTGCCCGTGCCACTCAATAGCTCTATGGCCAATCTGAGCCTCAATTCTCTCCTGACTCTCTTAGAATCAAAGAGTTCTTTGATTCTAACAGTCCCTTTGAACTATAAAATTTCAGATTAACTCCTTGGTAGCTGATCGTCATTTCAGAGATTGTCCAGGCATTGATGGGTCAGAAGTACGACTTAGCTGGAAGAGATAGGAAAAGTAATTTCATCCAGGCTTTTGTCTAACAGAAACTGAATGCACAAGTCAAGGACCACATAATCTCTTGTCCAACAATTCCTCTCATCATTGACCTCCTGATTCATAGGTTGATGCTCAACCATAGTCACATTGGCTGGGCTAATTTACTTATTTTTTTTATTTGGAGAGTTTGCTCTTTTAAAATTTTATCTGTATATTAAAAATATTAGTTCTCTATCTCATATAACTATTATAAATATTCTTACTAGTTTGGTATTTGTATTTTGTGTTATTGCATTTAACTATTTTAGCTTCTCACTTATATGTTATTTCTTGTCATATAGAAGTTTAAAATATTTAGCCACATTTAGCACTTTTTTTCCTTTTTAGCTTTTAAGTTTTGTGTTATATCTTCCCCCTCTGTGATATATTTACTAAATACCCATGTTTTCTTTTAGTACAAGCACAGGGTTTTTTTAGCCATATACTCTTTCATCTATTGAATATATTTTGGTGCTTGATGTGAGAACCAGGTGAATAACCATCCTTTCTTGGACCTTTCTTTTGTAGCATCAAATTTCTACATCTTTCACTATTCTAATTATGCCCTAAAATTTTCTCACTGAACTGAGGGAGCATGAAATAGTGAGAAGAAACAAAAGATTTAGAGTCAGGGAGAACTGGGTTTGAATCCTGAGTTCACCAGTTATATCTAAGTAACTTGGGAAAGTCACTTAACTTCTCCAAACCTCAGCTTCCTCACCTGTAAAATGGGTACAATATCTACATATTGCATGAAATAAATGAGATAATATCTGTAAAGCCCTTAACACAGAACCTAGCACAAAAAGGCATTCAGCAAATAGTATCTAATATTACTGTATTTCTTCAAAGAGCTGTGATGATCAGTGATGAAATAAAATCTAATGGAAATTAACCAATATGGAATATAGTGTACAGGTTAGTTCATATGTTTTTTTCCTTCGGAACACCCAATTGCAGTACTGAGAGAGACTTAGAAACTTGTTCACCCAGCACTTACACATTAGAGATGATCCCCATTAGGGGAAGGGACTTGCCTTAAGTCATATCAGAGTAGTGCAGCCAGGGCTTCTCTTGCTCAGTCCAGGATTCTTTCCACTGTAGCAGATGTTCCCTATGATGGGGTGTGTTTATTTTCCACTGGTCCAGTAGAAATCTTGTTCATCTTAGGCCTGTTTCTACATGGACCCCCACATTTGTAGAGCTTTTGATGCTGCCATCATCCTGAACCATACATCGCCCGGGGCCCTGTTGATTTTCCTCCAGGGTTTAACACACATGTTCTCTTTCAGTCCTTCAAACTTTTCAAGGTCACTTTCTTTCTTATGTCTCTCCCTGTGGCTTGAGTTTTTATCAGTAATCTTTGCTCAAATAACATTTTCAGAGGCATTTGAAAGCAGTTTACATCACGGACATGACATTTCAAAATACCAAGGGTGACACAGACTCATATATTTATTATTTCTGTTTTTCTACTTCAATTTGAATTTTCTCTTCTTGAAGCAGAAACTGGGAGAATGGATGCCATTAAATACTGTTGAGATTAATAATGATAGTCATTGTTAATATTCACTGATGATCAGGCATGCTGATATCTAGAGGGATATTTATTCATTATCTTATTTAATCTTCAGAAGCCTGGGATTACTTTTCTGATTTTATAAATAAGAAAACTGAGCTCAGTGAGAGTCACTAACTTTATTCAAGGTTAAATAGTTGGAAGAAGTTAAGAATTTAAAATAGTCTAACTAAAACTCTTGAACTCTTACTACCATTTCTTATTGTTCTTCCTTCAATATCCTGTCTAGTTCTGAGGGTCTACGCCTTCAAGATTCTAATTCTGAAGTTTGCCTTTCAAGCTCCCTGAGACCGACAGCCCACAATTGGGTGTGGCATGCTGGTCAGCTCAGCCATGGGCTCAAGCAACCTGGTTTAGACATTATGGCCCAGCTTATAATGATTAGAACATGTAGGGTTGAAACAAAGGCTTTGAGAGGCTAGAAAAATTCCACCTATTACCATCTTCTTATGTATACAACTGTCATTGGATCATAGAAAACATTAAATTCTATTTGTTATGACATCCTTTTCATACCAAGTTAGTAATGAATAGGAAGGTTAGGACTTCTAGTTAATTCAAGTAGATATAGGTTTTTTTCAGATGCTGGTGTGAAGGAGAATGGTGTACCATATCCAGAGTCAACTTTTTTTTTTTTTTTTTTTTTAGGTGAGCGTTATGTCTGTTACTTCAGCCAGTAGGGCCCTTGGCCTGGGGCTCCAGGTTCCCTGAATAAATTACTGTATGTTCTTTAGAAATATATTTATTAGTATTATAGAAAGAATCTACACTAATAAAAGAGAAAGATGCAAATTGACCATACCTTCGCAATACCCACCAGCCAATCAGGAGTGCGTATGCAAATTAACCCAACAAAGATGGCGGGTTAATTTGCATACACAAGTGCTGAGCGGCTGGGGGCAGGGCAGGACAACAACACAGGCGTTCCGCACCACCCCAGCCGCTTCAGGCCTCTGGGCAGCGTGGGAAGGCAGAAAAATGGCTCTGGGCCGGAACGAAGGCAGAAAGACAGTTCCGGGCCGGAGCGAAGGCAGAAAGGCAGCTCTGGCCAGCTGGAGCGAAAGCAGTGCTGGCAGCCAGGGGAAGTAAGGCCCATTCTTGCACGAATCTTCGTGCATTGGGACTCTAGTAATATAATAATGAGAGAATTTCAGAAATGGGGAGAGATTTTGTAATCCTCTGCAGCCACCAATGTATACCTTTAAGGTGATATGACCACATTATTCATATGCCCTATCCCTCACCTCCACCATGTTCAACTTTTATATTTCTCTGATTCAGGAATTTCTATCCTTGCAAAGGCTGTTTTCCTTATCTAGAACATAATTTTTCACCCTCTCATCACCTGGAAAACTTCTCCTAGTCTGTAAAGATTCAGACTGAAAGGACCAGTGGAATGTGCTTATTTGTGAACTCAAAGGTAGGAGCTTGTCTCATTGGAACTTGTGTCCTTAGCAAAGTGCCTGGGATATAGTAGGTGAAGAGGTGAGTGAATAGGCAAGTGAATGAGTGATAAAGATAGTCACACTATGTTATCCCAGGCCAATGGTCATCTAAGTTTTTTGACCCTTGGTCCATGCTGATAAAGAACTAACTATCTTTCAGGGAAATCCATTCCTCTTGGGGTCAGCTCCAGCAATAAAAAAGTTCTTTGTGTTGAAACTAAATCATCTTCCTGGTACTTTTCACCTATTGCTTCTAGTCCTATCCTCTGAGAGTTTGCAGAATCTTCTTTTTTTTAAAAAATATTTTATTGATTTTTTACAGAGAGGAAGGGAGAGAGATAGAGAGTCAGAAACATTGATGAGAGAGAAACGTCGATCAGCTGCCTCCTGCACATCTCCTGATGTGCCCGCAACCCAGGCACATGCCCTTGACCGGAATCGAACCTGGGACCCTTCAGTCCGCAGGCCGATGCTCTATCCACTGAGCCAAACCGGCTTCGGCGCAGAATCTTCTTTTTATGATTTCTTTTTCATATGATCCTCTTTCTAATATTCTAAAAATTAAATTTATTGGGGTGATATTGGCTAATGAGATTATATAGGGTTCAAATGTTTCTAATATTTGAAGACAGTTTTCTCTTTTTCAGGTTAAACAACCTCACTCCCTTCCCCATCCCATCATATCATTCTCACCAAGTGACAATTTGCCTCTGCTTGCATGCCTCCAGTGACAGGGAACTCTCTCCTTTATAGTCTGTCCCATTTTGGGATGGCCCTTATGAGTGTTATTTTTAGCATCTTTATATTATTTAATACCTCATCAAACTCAGCAGAGATTATATGAGGTCAATTATAACAGCTTGGACAGTCACAATAATTATTTCCTTTAATGTGCTCCTTGTATAGTATCTAGAGCCAAACACAGTGCTCATATAAATTCTGTTTCTTTAAAATACCCATTACAGTAATCTCCTCTTCTAATTTAAGGGAAGGAGTGAACCAGAATGACACATAACCATTGTTGAGCCATTGACCACCCAGTAGAGGACAATGACAGGTAAACACACAATTAAGCACCTGGTGATAAGTACTATGACACAAAAAGATCAGAATGCTCTGGGACCCAGAGGACTACAGAAGTATGAAGAGGTCTGAGAAGGCTTTCTGGAAGAAGTGACATCAGAAACAAGATCTGAATGAGTTATCCAGGAAGGGCTGTGGAGAAAGGGATGGGCAGAGGAGTAGCAATATTTGAGGAAGAGAGGGAAGCAGATAAGATGGTGTAGAAGTGAGAGAGGGTCTGGCATATCTGAAGAAAAGAAAGTAGTTGTTACTGAAGGGCAGAGCAGTGGGAAAGAGGTGAGCGATAAAGTAGGAGAAATGAAGGTGATGGGATGGATGATGATGATGATGGTGATGATGATGATGGTGGTAGTGGTGATGATGATGATGGTGATAGCTGACAGGCACAGTTCTAAGCATTTTCTATATACCTATTCCCTTAACACTTATACCAGCTCTATGATGTAAGAACACATAACAATGCTCATTTGCTAGAGTAGTCCACTGGGGCATAGACAGATTAAATAACTTGCCCAAGGTTTCACTGCTAATAATGGCAGAGCCAGGAATGAAACCCAGGCACTCTAGTTTAAGAGTCTGCAATCCTAACCATGACACATTACATCTCCCAAGGATTTGGAGGTACAGGCATGATAAGCCACTTTAGTGAATTTGGAGTTTATTGTGACTGCAATGGGGAACCATTCCTCAGCTTAGAATTGAGAAATACTATTTTATCGTTACTCCTATACACCAGGAGTGCTTGCAGCTAGAGGAAATACAGGGAATATGCAGGAACCTTGTGCTATTGTCAGGCCTTTTCAGAGCCTCCCAAGGCGAATTGGTCCCTTCAGAGATGCTTCTCAGAAGGCAGCACCACTGCTTGTGGCTGCTGAACTTTTCCATCCCAGCTCAGGTCATCTGCCTGCTATGGAAACAGTGCCTTGAGAAGAACACTGGGTTTAGACTTGGGAAGAATAAGATTCAAAAACTAGTCTCATTACTTACTAACTCTATGACCTTGGTACTTGGGTAAGTTACTTAACCCCCTTTGACCTTCAGTTTCCTCATATTGCAACAAAAGTATTAACCCTACCTTTTCTGGGTTGTTGTTTAGATAATTAGATATAATGCACATAAAGTACTTAACACTTGGCACATTGAGTAGGTACTCAATCAATGGTTGCCATTTGTATTATAGCATATCCATTATCTACAAAACCCAGACTTTAAGTGGCTTTTATTAACAGTGATAAAATTAAGAAATAGATTAGGTAGAAGACTGTCTTGGAATAGCTAAGAGTAGCTAAAAACTACAATTTTAACTGAATTATTAATTGTGAAAAAATACAAAGGGGTGACCCAGTGGGAAAGGCTAGATAATTGGCACTAGATTTCAATTAAAATAAGTCAGGTACAGAACACACAAGGGACCATTTCAAGCAAATTACTTCACTGTTGGGGTCTGGTTGGTACATGGCAGGGGAGCAGCAGGGAAGAAACTGGGGCAGAATCCAAACACTTTCTCCTTTATTCAGAGAGACTAGAGACAGTAAGATGTATTATCAGTGAATTAGATAAATGTAGAAGGCTCCATCTTTTCTCAAGAGGAAAAAATACTATTTTCATTTTCCTGAAGTGATGCGATGCAGTGAGGTGGAAATCGGTTCAGTTGCTAAGTCAGCCACTAACTGACTCGGGCCAGTGGCTAAACTGCTGTGGAAAATGGAAGGTGCTCGGCCCCACCATCTCTAGGGTCTCCTGTGATTCAGAATTCAATGCTTTCCCTGGGTTAAAAATAACATCTCCAAAGTGTTTTACAGTGAGAAAGCTGTTTTCCCACCTCACATTTCTTACCCAACAAGGTGAGATATAAACAACAAATATAATAAAAGCTTTCACATGTATGACCCGATCCTTATCACATACGTGCGAGGGAAGCAAGGAAACTATAAATATCCCATTTAATCCTGAATGGTGAGTGGGCTGGGGTAGTTGGCATAGAGCATGGAGAGAGAGAAAAGAAAAATGGTTTGAGCAGAAGGGGACCTTGAATGTCAGGTTAAGAAATTTTGTAAACAAGTGGCCAGGAGAGCCCTAGCTGGTTTGGCTCAGTGGATAGAACATCAGCCTGCAAACGGAAGGGTCCTGGGTTCAATTCAGATCAAGGGCACATACCTCAGTTGCAGGCTTCTCCCTGGCCTGGGCCTGGTTGGGGCTCGTGCAGGAAGCAACCAATTAATGTGTTTCTCTCACATCAATGTTTCTCTCTGTCTTTCCCTCTCTCTTCCACTCTCTAAAAATCAGTGGAAAAATATCCTTGGCTGAGGATTAAAATAATAATAATAATAATAATAATAATAAAAAATAAGTAGTAGTAGCCAGGAGGGCTTTACAGAGGCATTGAACACAAGTTGATTTATGTTGCAGGTGGGGCAACTATGACAACTGTAAAATGTTGGGGTTGAAGAACTAATCAAAAATAGGATAATCACATGGGAAATGATTGCAATATTACAAGTGGTAGATGATGAAGAGCCGAATAAGAAAAATGAGAATTGAATTGACAGTGGGAAATGGGGACAGACTTGAGAAAGGACACAGAGGGAGGTTCTACACAGCTATTCTCCTCAAGTACCTCTGGGATCCAAATAGAGCTTAAATAATATTTATAGTGTTGAATGGATTAGAAATGGGAGATGAGAGAAAGGTGATTAGAGGGGGGATGATACCATTAATCAAGATGGGGACACAGGGTGAAAAGTGGGTTTGGACAAGAGATAATTCATTTTAAGACATGTTGAGTTTGTTGTGTCTATTGGACATCTTGCAGGTAGTTGGAAAGTATCTATCTGGAGCTTAGTAAAATAGTTAATATTAATAATCATTTTAGCCTTGATATTTCTAAGATGAGTGCCCTGATTTGACTAGACCCAGATGTAAAAGAGTTTTTTTAAAAAATATATGTTTGTATTGATTTTAGAGAGAAGAAGTGAGAGGGAGAGAGAAATAGAAATGTTGATGAGGGAGGAATATCAATCACCTGCCTCCTGCATGCTCTCTATTAGGGATTGAACCCACAACCCGGGCATGTGCCCTGACCAGGAATGGAACCGATGACCTCCTGGTACACAGGATGATGCTCAACCAACTGAGACATACCTGATTGGCTAGAAGAATTTTGTTGTACAAAAAGAGGATAATAAGCATGCCCATTTCACAGCGTTTTTGTAAGGCTAGTTTAGTTATTGCGTGTAAAACACAATAGGGCCTGGATATAGAAGGACATATAATTGTTAGCTATTATGGAACCCTCCCCTGACACACACAATGGATGATCTGGGCTCGTATAAAATTATTCAATAAAAAACCCAGTAGGCCCGGGAGCAGTGCCAGGGTTATGGACACTGCGAGAGGAGGCCTGGTGCTCTAGAAAGCCATCCTAGGAGTCAGGAGTCCGGAGTTGCTGCTGTTAGTGTATTTCACGCTGGGCAGTCCCTTTACCTCTCTGGGCCTCAGTTTCTTCCTCTAGAAAGAGAACCTCATGCTAAATCTCTGTGTTCCCTTCCTCTTCCTGTGCTTAATAAACCAATATGTTCTATGTGTGAAGTGTGTTTTGTTGACAATGTGAGAAAAACAAACAGTTCATTCAGCATTTCAGCACTAAACTTTTGAAATACCCTCTAGCACGTCTCAGAGTGAACGAATTATAAATTGAATTTCAAGTGGAAATTTCTAATTAAGTTCCCTTCTCCTGCTGGAGGCTGTTACACTCGGTGGAGAGTGATAACATTTCTGACAGTAGCTGCATGAGAGCTCAAGGCCAGAATCCTGGAGCAGAGGCAAAATGAAAACTGATATTGGATATTTGCATGTCTTAGCAGTTGAAATTAACTCCCTTTTAAATATGGTTTGCTGATGCAAAAATGGGCATATATTAAAAAATGTCTTTAAAAATGTTTTGGTTTACTAGGGTGTTTATAGAGGATTGATGATTTTAGAGTCTTTCATTAAAAATGGTAAGATAGCCCTGACCAGTTTGGCTCAGTGGATAGAGCGTCAGCCTGCGGACTTAAGGGTCCCGGGTTCTATTCCAGTCAAGGGCATGTACCTTGGTTGCGGGCACATCTCCAGTGGGGAGTGTGCAGGAGGCAGCTGGTCGATGTTTCTCTCTCATCGGTGTTTCTAACTCTCTATCCCTCTCCCTTCCTCTCTGTAAAAAATCAATAAACTATATTTTTTTTAAAAAATGGTAAGATATAATTTGGCCATCTGAACCTACTTACTACCAGCCAAAACACAGTAAACAACTTTTAGGATTCATGCATTTTGAGTGATCAGGTAACTATCTTTATAAGAATACTAGAAGCCCAGTGCATGAAATTCATGCACTGGAGGGAGGGGAGGTCCCTCAGTCCGGCCTGCACCCTCTCACCTAAGCTGGCAGGTGGATATCCCTCTTGCAGTCCAGGACCCCTTGCTCCTTACAGCCTGCCTGCTCATTGCTCCTTACCACTCAGCTCACTGCTCCTTAGCACTGCCTTGGAGGCAGGAGAGTCTCCCGCCACTCCACTGCCTCTGCGCTCCCCAGCCATGAGCCCGGCTTCTGGTTGAGCAGTGCTCTCCCTGTGGGAGCGCACTGACCACCAAGGGGCAGCTCCTGTGTTGATCGTCTGCCCCCTGGTGGTCAGTGTGCATCATAGCGACTGGTCGTTCTGGTCATTCCACTGTAACAGTCACTTAGGCTTTTATTATATAGATGTAAATAAAAACTAGTTGAAACCTTCCTTATATATGTTACACAAATATAAGATGATGCTAGTATCTCCAGCTCTGGCATTTCTCTTAACTCTAGATTTGTAAATCTATCGGCTTAGTTGACCTCTCCAGTTGGATGTCTAAGATTTTTCAAACTCATCATGCTGAAGAGCAAACTCTTAATTTTCTTCCAAACCTGTTTCTGGGGAATTTTTCCACTTTCAGCAAAGAGTAATACAGACATCAACCACTCAAACCAGAACCCATGTGCCAACCTTAATTCTCTTTCCCTCCCACCTCCCCATGTAACCCATCAGCATGTTTGTTTACTCCAGCTCCAAACCATATTTCAGGTCCATCCACTTTTCTCCAACTCTACCATTACTCCCAGGGACAGTGCAAGAGCTTCTTTATTGGGCTCTCTGCTCTCACTCTGGCTCCCTACTCTCCTCTATCCATTTTTGAGACACCAGTCAGAATGATCTTTTCAAAATATATATCAGGTCATGTCTATGTCTTGTTAACTTTTTTCCCCATTGGCTTCTTGTACTTTGAATAAAGTCCAAACACCTCCCCTTAACCTCAACTCATTCTTCTGATTCTATCTCATTCCACTGTCTACCCTTTTCATTTGTCATAGCTATAGGGTCTTCATTTTGCTTTGCCTAATCCAACTTCCTCCAGCCTTGGGCACTTGTAGCAGCTGTCTTTCTGATGATAGCGCTCTCCCCTACATTCTCTCACATTTGATCCCTTATGTTCATAAGTCTCAGATTAAAGACCAGTTCCTCAGAGAGCTCTTTGCTGACTTCCCCATTTAAAGAAGCTTTCCAGCCTATCTTTAACTTCCTGTTTTAATTTCTTATAGAACTTAGGCCTGTTGGAAGCTACCAATTGTATTCACTATCAGAGAAGTGTAAACAAGGAGCCTGGAACACTGGTGAACCTTGAGCTCTGGCAAGGGCCAGAGCTATGCACAGATTCTTTAGTCGAGACAATGGTAGCTCAAGCAATTTCCTGACCAAATAGTCTCAGAGTAAATCTTTACTAATATTTACTGACCTTTAAGATTGTTACCGGAATTGCCGGCCTGACTAAGGGCTATATGTGTATCCAAAATTGAATAAAAGGTTGGCAAGGCCTGGGCACCAGTGAAGTCCTTCCCCTTGTGTTGGACTCTGTCCCCCATTATTTCCAAATTATTATTTCTTGTCTCGTCTCTGTCATTTGTGTGTGGCCCTTCTCCAGATCCTGAATCCTAAGCCACGTGGGACGTGGTTCACACTTAGGCCTATCTGATATTTTGCTTATTTATTATCTCAGCCACCCCAAGAAATGTTTCCTGTGAGTTGGGACTTTGTCTCTTTTACCTCTAAACCTCTGATATTTGGAACACTACCTAGATACTTAATATTTCTTGAGATAATAAATTCTTATAGCTATTAGATCACCCAATTTTATTTAAATCATTACCACTTATTGAATGTTTATTAACAGCAAGGTACTGATCAGAGGCATTTTCAGAAGGCATTTGCCATATAGGGAGAGAATGGTTGATTATCTGGACTCATGGATCAGAATCTTTGAGGGTAGGCTCAGGAATTTTGAGTCAGAAGAGGGCACCCCTTGTGTAGAAGTAGCTATTTTGTTCTTGGATGCACTCTGGCTGGCCCTTCATTCATGCTATATTTGATTTCAACTCTCAGGTCGCGCTGTGGCTTCGCTGTTTACAAACTCTCTGTCCCTTTGGGGCTTTATTGCCAATTAGGGTTTGGCAGAATGACTTGGGAACTTCCTTTGAGATATACGTTGAAAGGAAATACGTAAACATGACAACAGTGACGCATACATCCCCTGACAGATCCAGTCTCTTCATTCCTGGGTGCTTTGTGCATGGGTCTCTGTTGATACAAATGTCTCTTTGGGTATCATGATGGAGAAATCCTTGAAGCCCCCATTCCATGTCTTGGTGCCCTTGAAAATACTTTTGCTAAGGATTCACTCACCTCTGTATCACCTGAGCTCCAAAACTGCTCAGGCAAAGGGTCAAACTCTGGGGGGTGAGGAAAATCCTGCCCTGAAAGATCTGCTTCTCACCTCAACCTCTAAGCCCTCTATTCTGGCATGAGATGTGTGTATGTCTCCAGGCTGACAGGTTCCTTTAGCTTAGGGTCACATTTAAAGCTGAGGTCTTTCCTTGACGGACGGTGGTAATGACAGCCACCTTCTGAGTTTGCTCAGCATGCTTTCCCTTTTGAAATCAGCAGACTGACTGCAAATGCTTAGTTATTTTAAAAAAAACAAACCCACACTTAGTTTTCGTGTGGTTTCTGAAATTAAACTATCCTAAATGTAATCAACTGTTAAAAACACTATCAATAGGGAATTGATTCAATGAATTATTAAAGATCCACATAATAGAATACTATGCAATCATCAACAGCAATGGCAAACATGCCTAATATTCTGATACTGAAAAATGTCCAGGCTATATTTGCTCCATTAGAGACAAGCAAGTTGCAAACTGTATGTATAGATAATCCTGCTTGTTTAAATAAAGGGTATATGATCTGATGGAGAACAGTTTACACAACCAAATGCTAAATGCTAGTGGCAGTTTCAAAGGGCTATGGTGTTGAGGCCAAAGTGGGGGAGAACCATAAAGAAGAGAAAAGGGATTGCATTTTATTTTACAGCCTTTAGTAGTATCTGAATAATTTTTAAGTAACATGTATTGTCATAACAACTTTAGAAGGTATATAAAAAGTTTTAACTACTGAGTTTAAGGTTTGTGTTACTTTGTTTTACTTATTTATTTGTTTGTTTATTTATTTATAACTAGAGGCCCAGTGCATGAAATTCGTGCACTGGGGGGGTGGGGTGGGGGGGGCAGGGAGTCCTTCAGCCTGGCCTGCGCCCTCTTACAGTCTTGAGAGCCCTCAGGGGATACCCGATTGATGGCTTAGTCTCGCTCCTCACAGGGAGCGGGCCTAAGCCGTTAGTAGGATATCCTTAGCACTACCTCGGAGGTGGAAGAGGCTCTCACCACTGGCGCTGTGCTCACCAGCCGTGAGTCTGGCTTTGGGCTGAGTGGCGCTCCCCCTGTGGGAACGCACTGACCACCAGGGGGCAGCTCCTGCGCTGAGCGTCTGCCTCCTGGTGGTCAGTGCATATCATAGCAATTGGTCGTCCCGCCGCCAGGCAAAACCGGCTCTCTGACATCCCCTGAGGGGTCCCAGATTGCAAGAGGGTGCAGGCCAGGCTGAGGGACCCCACCGGTGCATGATCGGGGCCAGGGAGGGATGTGGGAGGTTGGCCAGCCAGGGAAAGACCACGGGAGGGTTCCAGGGTGTGTCTGGCCTGTCTTGCTCAGTCCTTATTGGCCAGACCCCAGCAGCAAGCTAACCTACTGCTCAGAGCGTCTGCCCTCGAGGTCAGTGCATGTCATAGTGAGCAGTTGAGCAGCCTTAGCATTCATTAGCATGTTACGCTTTGATTGGTTGAACAGCCAACTGGATGACCAGACACTTAGCATATTAGGCTTTTATTATATAGAACTAGAGGCCCAATGCACGAAATTCATGCAAGGGACTCGGCCCTTGTGGCCCCGGCTGCCTTGACCCTTGCATCCTGGCTGCCTCATGGCCCCATGGCCCCGCCCACTGGTTGTTCCGAAAGATCATTCCAGAAGGTTGTTCCCCTGTCTGGTCTAATTAGCATATTAGCTCTTTATTATATAGGATTATCTTTATTGTTGAAAGTATTACAGATGTCCCCTTTGTTCGTTTGTGTTTTTTCCCCCATTGATGTCCTCTATCCTGTACCCGCCCTTCTCAGAAGGTTTGTGTTACTTTGGCAATAAAAAAACAAAAAGGGCTGCCAAAGCAAACTAAAAATAGAGTGCTTATAGGAAAACGGAGTCATTTGGAACAATCAAATTTTCAAGCACCACATAGATTCAGTCAGGAGTCAAGCACCACTGCGTGTCTTCTTTGTGGCAGTCTGTGTACTAAGTTTGGAGGATGCATTGGTGAAGAAAGTGATGGCTCTGCCCTCAGTGACTTCAGATCTAACACAAGTTTTTAATTGGATACGGAAATGTGGGGAGAGGTAGATATTTTTTGTTCCTAAAGTGTCAGATTTTGGATCAGTATTGGTATTAATTGTGCAAGCCAGTGTATGTTCAATGTCTTGCAAACTGTGACGTGGTTATAAACAGTGAAAAACTGTCCTAGCAAAAATGTAATAGCATCTGCAATACAAAATATTGGATCAACACTGTTTTTCACATAAGTATACTAATTCCAAATGAGCCTTCATGAGATGCTAGTATAGATGGAAAAGATTCTTTTTCTGCACAATTGACCTTGTTTGTAAGCATTAAAATCAATGTTAAATAAAGGAAAAAACTGTCTCTAGAGACATACCTGTCAAGTGGGCCGTTCCTAAAACATCTGAAAGGCTTAAGTAAGAAAAAGGTACAGCAATAATTCGAGCTCATTTGAACTAATTAAAACAATAATATAGAACAGCCATTAAATGGAATATCTCCTTTTTTTCCTACTCTTTCAGGTAACAACTGATCATAAATTGAATATATGCTGTCTTTACATATTTCTCACACAAACATAGATAATATCCTCACCTATATTCCTGATGTCCAGAATAGCACCTGGTATATCTAAGTGAGTGAATATATATAGGTGCAAAAGCACATATATTTAACTCCACAAATAGTTATTGTTTTAAAAAATGGATCATATGACACATTGTTGTGTAATTCACTTTCTTTTTCCATTTAAATTACTCTTTTTTAAAAAAATATATTTTATTGATTTCTTACAGAGAGGAAGGGAGAGAAATAGAGAGTCAGAAACATCAATGAGAGAGAAACATCAACCAGCTGCCTCCTGCACACCCCCTACTGGGGATGTGCCTGCAACCAAGGTACATGCCCTTGATTGGAATCGAACCTGGGACCTTTCAGTCCGCAGGCTGACGCTCTATCCACTGAGCCAAACCAGTCAGGGCTTAAATTACTCTTTAATGAATAAATGTCACCAAAACCTCACGAGGACAGGAACAGCTATTGTGTTAGTGTTCTTGTATTTCTGGGATGGAACATAAATTCCCTTCTTCATAGATTATTATTGAAAGTGATAGTAATTACATGTGTCTGATGTAGTGCTTCCTCTACTCTGAAGAGGTTTTAGGGTTCACAAAGACTCCTATTCCTCTAAAAAAGCATTACTAAGCAGTACACCAAGGATTTGGTGGCTAATTCCAGGGGCTAATAAAAAGAAGACAAACTAGAAAAGAAAGTGATGAGAGAAGAACTAATGGAGGAAATATGCAGGACCCTGAAAGGGGGGGCATTATCTTTCCTTAAAGGACAGGGTTGGAGCTGCCATCTTGAATTTGGTCTCGTTGGGGAAGTGCTAGCTAGACCATACAACATATGGCCCTCACTCTAAGAGTCAATGATTTCATAAAAATTTTCTTTCTGGCCCTAGCTGGTTTGGCTCAGTGGATAGAGCGCGGGTCAAGGGCACATGCCTGGGCTGTGGGCTCAATCCCCAGTAGGGGGCATGCAGGAGGCAGCCAATCGATGATTCTCATCATTGATGTTTCTATCGCTCTAACCCTCTCCCTTCCTCTCTGAAATCAATAAAAATATATTAAATTTTTTTTTTCTTTCTGGTCAATCAGAGAACCAGAAGAAGCAACAAGTCAGTTCAAAACTCCTCTGAGAAGATAAGCTTCATAAAATCCAAAGAGTGTGGAAGCACAGCATCCTTTAGAATTACGTCTCCATCATCGCTTCCTCTGTTCTCTCAAACCAGGACTTCATAAAAGCAGCCAAGACTGTATGCAGTCTTTTACCATCGGTCCCAAGGGAATACTGTAAGCCTCCGAACATTTTCCATTTACATCGTCAGGAATGTATTTTCAGTGACTTAAATCTTTCCTAATTACAGCCAATTCCCTCCTCCCGGCCCTCGTAATTTAGTGCAGAGAACACCACTCCTTAAAACAATGCCCCAGCCAAGAAGCCCGACTTTCCATGGTTAGCTGCGGGGTTCCGGATGTGAGCAGAGCCGAAAAGCCACGCTCCCCAAAAACCCAAGAAATCACATTCCACTGCCCTGGGTCACTTCCTTGCACGAAGTAAAAGCTCAGTAAGTAATGGGAAGGAGGAGAAAGGAGAATCCGGAGAGCAAAAATGAAAAAAAAAATAGGGTAGGAATCCATAAAATTGGTTTTCCTTAATCTGTCTGCAGAAATTTAAATGTGGATGGAAGGAGGTTACTAATAAAGATAGTACTAGTAACCAAATATTGAGCTAAAAGGGTACTGTGCTGAGTTTGTTATTGCTAATCCTCCTGAGAACTTAGCAGAGCTCAACTTTTAAAAAGAGGAAACTGAGGCACGGAGCGGTTAGAAGCTCCCACAGCATCAGAGCTGGGATACGCGTTCTGTCTGTGATACACAGGCGGTGGTCTCCCCCCACCCCTGCCCCAACAACACACACTTATGCTGCCCCCACCTACAGCACTGGCTGCCCCCAACCTCAGGACTGCAGGTAATATCCCTGACAGCCACCTAGGCCGGGGTGCTGCTGAATCAATGCCCCAGCCCCCCCAAACCCAATTCCCTTCACCATGGTATCACAGAAGGAAGCCTTTTCAACAGCAGCTCCAGCTCCCGCCAGTGCCTGTCATCACTGCGGGTCACTTTGCTTTTCCAGTCCATTAACAGCCTCCTACAGGCACACTGTCCAGTCCTGGTCCCTAGGGGCTCCCCCCTTCAACCCCCATCGGTCAGTGCAGGGGCCAGCCCGTCTGCCACTTAGCACATTACCGACAGCTCAACAATCCCTCCTCAGCCCGCCCAGCACCTTGATCAATAGCAGACAAAGCCTTTTACATCCCTGCGGCCAGTTCAGCACCTCCCCACCCAGCTCGCTCTTTGCACTGGACTTCGCTCTACATTGGGGGCCAGTTCCGTGACAGACGGGCTGCAGGCTCTGCCACATCTGCGAGATGAGACCCACGGGCATTCAATCAATAAGCACGGGACGGAGAGGGAGAAGCAGCGCTGGAGGCTGAACCCGGACCTGGGACTCGCAGATGGCATTCCCCGCCCTAACAGTTGCCAGCAGCAGAATAAAATATACCCGACTAGCCCTTGTTGTTCTTGGCACTGGGAGTTCCTGGAACCTAGACGCAGAATTCCGGAGTCTTTAAAATCCCTTTCTCCGATCTCTTACCCTTACGATTTAGCAGTGCATGAAGCTTCCTCTTGCAATGTTCTCTTTTGCCAAACACAGTCACCAGGAAAAGTTACCACTGCCCTGCAGAGGTGGGGTCCCTGGGTCACCCGACACCAGTTCCCGCCCCTCACCCCCACCCGCCTCCCCGACTCTGGGTCTCACCTTTGTGATCTTCCCGATCTCTCTGCATCTGCATTTGTGACTACACCCCCTTGTTCTCCCTTCCTTACCTTTTCTCTGCCGCTGTCTGTTCCTCCTCCTGCTGCTGATCTCTCTCGCCTTTCTCCTACCCCCTCCCTCTGACCCGTCTGCGATCGGCCTCCACTTTCTGCTCTATCCTTTTTTTTTTCTTCTTCTTTGGTAGATTTCTCTACTTCTATTGGAAGGACAGCCTACCATTCACTGTGTTTACCACCTAGCACAGACTTTCTGTAATTGTGTTGCCCATTTGAAGACTAAACTGCGAGAGCCCTGTAATTATGCTAATAAAAAAATAAAAAGTGTTCTCATTCCATTATTGCAACCAAAAACTGTGAAATATAAACAAACCTGAGGAACTTATATTCAAACTGATCTCTGCTTGCATTTGGAAATGCCATCTCAGGCTGTCTTGTTTATACTTAATGCTCTGACTCTAAGTCAAGGACAAGCCTTGAGTTATGGTTTTTCTATGTTGGGCTTCTGGGGAAGCTCCCTAGAATTTATGGGGCCCTGGAGCTGCTGTAAAAAATGTGTTTTTGCCCCCCCGCAAACCCACTTGTTTCTGTCTAATGTGGAGCCTTGCCGCATATCAAGGAACTGATTGAGTTTTAAAATCCTCACCCAAAGACATGCTTAGAGAGAGGTTGGGGACAGGGAGAGAGGGAGAGGGGGAGAGAGAAACATTGATGTCAGAGAGAAACATCGATTCATTGCTTTCCTTGCATGCCCCGACCGGGACTGAACCCACAACCCAGATATGTGTCCTGACTGGGAATTGAACTGGCAACTTTTCAGAGCACAGGACGACACTCAACCAACTGAGTCACTGACTGGGCCAAACTTCTTAACACTGTCATTACCAGCTGAATATTCTAACCCGTAGTTGGACTTCCCTTCTGTCCCTTGTTCCTTAATTAGCACCAGTCAGTCAACACTAGCTTAACTTTGCACTTTTGGGTACATGCATAGCTCAAGGTTTACACCACCTCCACGGTAACTTCCATTTGTTACCAAAACTTTGCCAACAACTCATTCCCTCTTCAAAGTATGAAAACATCACTGTATCAATACAATTTTAATATGCGCCTGAGATACAAAATACTGGGTTAAGAAGCAGTTAGGGGGAAAGTCACACTGGAGACATGTGCAATGACTGACAGAAAACCATGAATATCATGTTAGATATTAGATGATTATGTATGCAGAAAATGAAACATTTGTAAATATTGCTTCTCCTCAAAGTTAGGTGTAATGAGAAAGTCAGGTAAACTAGAAAATATTTTCAATGATTAAGAATCAAAATAAATGTACATTAAGAGCATAAATCACTAAGACAAGGTATGTATAATTGTACAAAGTGTTTTTTAGAATAATGTATGTAAAAGTATATTTGTATGTATGAAAAGTCTTTTCTTTTTTGCTGGCTGGTGACTGGCCATGCAGTTTCCTTTCTGAAACAGTAATCCACGTGAGGATTACTACACGGGTGGTTCTCAAAGCAAAGAACTTGTCTTTGGCTTTCTGCCATTTACAAATTCCTGGCTAACATTGATCTTTATCAATTGCGATGTGCAAATAAACAATTAACTTCAATATTTTCTTAAAGTAAATGGTTCTGCAAATATTTATATGTGTGTATATGTATATTCACATATGCATATACACATATATCCTATGTATCAAATTATAAAGAAGTTAGGATAATTCTGTGGAGTAGATTAATGCTTTTATTCAGTAGGTGGCAAAAATCTAAGGATAGGTATATTTTAAAGAGTGCTCAGTGACTATAGCTCTAGATTCTGTTATCAGTTAGCTTTGAAATTTTGTGCTTTAGTTCCTTAATTTACTACATAAATACTGTGCAAGGGAGTCCATTAGGTCCTATTCTGAGTTATGATTCTGTGATTCAATCATGTGGTTAAAAAATACATATACAGTATATTGTAAGATGTTTAATTTTGCAAACAGCTAAGTGCCTCTTCTGCCTCCTTCCATTAGAAAAGACATTCATTTATTTACTCATTCAAAGATTCATTCTAGAAGCATTTATTTGGGATTTACTCCATTTCAGGTCTTATGCCATACCCCGAGGATGCCAACATTACCTAGACACAGCCTCTGTTCTTGAGAAGCTCTGGGTCTTTAAGAGGATTTCCTGCTTTACAGAATGTCATCTCAAAGGCCTAATTGTAGAAAGTCAAAGTTTCTTTGCAAAGAACTCAAGACATATCCATAATATTAAGTGTTGATGATAACTGGTACTTCCTTTTAGAGAATCCTTCCTTCCTTCCTTCCTTCCTTCCTTCCTTCCTTCCTTCCTTCCTTCCTTCCTTCCTTCCTTCCTTCCTTCCTTTCCTTATCTCGTTTTCTCTGCTCCTCACTCCCCTCTTTGTCTATCTATAGCAGCAGTGTGGTAGAAGGGAAAGAGTGTGGGTTTTGTCCAGCAGATTTGGGTTTGAAATTTGGGCACTGCCTCTTATCAGCTGTGTGATCCTGAGCCAGTTACCTGCTCTGAGACTCCATGTTCACATCTATGATGTGATGACAGGAATATCTACTTCAAGAGTTGCAGAGTTAAGGTAGGTCGGAATAAGACGATGCATATAAAAGCCTACTCAATGAATGATGGCTATTACTTTCAATATTAAAAGTTGGATGATTTAACACCCTTTCAAGTGAGTAAACCAATAGAGGTAGCTTTTTTTTGGCCTGAACCCTCTGAAGACTCTTTACATACTATCATGTATGGCTGTAACCTCTACCCAAGAATTCTAGGACCAAGACACCTTGTGAGGATTCTGTGAGTGCTAGCTAGATAAGAATCCAAGTTAGTTTGAATGATACAAAATTGCCAGTATTAGTCTTGACCTACAAAAGTGTCAAATGCATATGGTTCAATCTAATACTACTACTGATACAATGAAAAGCTTCAATTTTGTACTTTTGAATGTGAATGTCATGTGAAATTTAAAGATTTTTTGAGGGGGGGGGTAATTTCCTGCTTAAAAAACGTTTAATAAGTAAAATCCATTTTATTTGCTTTTAAATTAAGGGGAAAACTGTAAAATAAATCTGCTTGGTTCTTTTGCCAGAGTAGTTTTAGAAGGCTCAAATTTGAGTTTGATATTGTGAAAATTTCAGCCTTAGGCAATGGGGTAAGGGATATGAAATCCGTATGTATTGTTGGCTATTAAGGAAAAGAGCAAACCTTCGACTATTTTAAGAGAAAGGCTTTAAGAGTGCCAACTAATGAGCTGAAACTTGTTCTGACTGTTTCACATTACTGAGCGAAAGATGAGAGGAAATTAGTACAAAGAGAGACTTTTTTTTTTTGGCTATATACGTGGGAAAGAAGGGGGATTGGGAGTGTGTAGGAGAAGTGTGAGGATATGTGGGAGAAGAAGTGTTTCAAATGTTCAAAGGAAACTGAAACGGAGCAGAAAAATGTACGCTGGGGCATAGGTTTTAACTTTTCAAAACCAGCTATTCAGACAAGTACTTCTAGTGTCATTAGAACCCTTGTCTAGTAGCTTCTGAACTTATATCGGTGCTGTCTGCTAGGCTGGAACCCTCTATCTTGTTGATAGCCACATGTCACGTGGTCACCTTGGCCTTGGAAAGCCCCATTCAAATTCCCTTTCTCCTATGAAATTCTTCCTAGTAAGTAAAGGGCATCAACTTCCTCTATCCTCAAAACTGAAGAAAAGTGCTTCTATTTCTTCCAACTCCCTACTCTTCGGTGCTTTGTAAATGTTTTGTGTTTGTGTTTAACAGTAATGTGTGGGCTAAGAAATAAATCTGTCCATCTGACATGACCTCAAGACTATTTTGTCTACATTTATTCAATGCCTACCATGTGCCAGAGGCTGTGCCATGTACCAGAATCAATAAAAACAAAACTTGGCTTTGCCATAAGGGAGATCACAGCCTCATAAACTGTGAAAACATACGCTGTAAAAGGCTTTACTATGTTTCTGAAAGTCTTTCCTTATAAAGGCGGTTGGAAATCCCATAATTCTGCCATTTGAGATTTATTGCTTTGGCTTTAAGCTTGTTACATATTAAAATCTTGATGTAGTTGGGATAATACATTGCCTTTTTCCTGACATTCAACCTCAATGTGAACTGCTGCATCTGATTTATCAAGAAACAGGTTTTCATTGAGGACAGCAAAAGAGCATGAGGACACTGGAATTCTAAGTACACACAGAGTGTGAGGAAGGAGAGTTCCTAGGCCAAAAGTGTGGGGAATGTATCAGAAGTCAGCTTTCACCTGGAGGGAGCACCGGCATTGGGTTGAGGAGAGGGGGCAATCATGATAAAAGAGGCCAGTGTCTATTGTTCTAGGAGTTTGAGGCTGGCTCACAGGGCTGTGAGTATCGTGCCTCCTGGTGGCACCACTAAAGAAGGCAAGACCACTGACCACCCACTCTGTGGCAGGTACCATGCTGGGTGTTCTATATACATTGGCACATTGAAGCCCCATAACAATCTTTTGAGGTAGAAGTCGGCCCTGAGATGAGAAGACTCAGTTCAGGGAGGTTAAGTACTTGTCCGAAGGTCTCACGGTGAGTTAGCAGTAAAGCAAGGTTCAAACCTCTGGATCCAAGGCCACCATTTTTCCTTCTCTTTACTTCTTGGGAAATAAAGGAATCAGTCACCCTTAAAGGCTAAATGCTATTCCAAGGGAAATAATTTTGAACAAATGACCACTTGAGGACCAGTTTCTGACACACCATGTGAAGACAACTTGGATATGAAAACATTTTATCTCTAATATCTTCAAGAGTAGGAAGAAATACTCTTTTATTTTTTTTAAAAAATATATTTTATTGATTTTTTACAGAGAGGAAGGGAGAGAGATAGAGAGTTAGAAACATCGATGAGAGAGAAACATCGATTAGCTGCCTCCAGCACATCTCCTACTGGGGATGTGCCCGCAACCCAGGTACATGCCCTTGACTGGAATCGAACCCGGGACCCTTCAGTCCGCAGGCCGACGCTCTATCCACTGAGCCAAGCCGGTTTCTCTTCAAGAGTAGAAAGAAATACTCTTGATAGGATCCTTTGATATTTAATAAGAAGTTCCATCCTTTGTAGGACTACATTCTCCCAAGACCCTAAATCCCTGTAGTTGGTCAGCTGGCCCCTGCTTCACCAACTACAATGGAGTGAAATGAGACCCTACCTCTCTATCCACTAGACTCAGCACAGTGAAGACTCACAGTAAATGCTTAACACAAGAACATGGAGATTCAGTGGGGCTGAGTGCCTTGCTCAAGATTACTTAGGCGTTATAACAGAATTTGAAAACAAAACTGTCAGATTCATTAACTCTTGCTTTTAGCTGGTGCCCCTTAGGGTTCTGATACGTTTTCTGGGTCAACACAAAACAAGTCTTCCAAAAGCCTTAACAACACAGCAAAAACAAATTCTTTAATAACATAACAGAAACAAACAGCATTTATTAAATCCTTCACATGCCAAGTGTTTCCGCACACATACATGCCTTATATTGATTATTTCCCACAACAGCTCTATAAATAGACAAAAGTCACCAGGAAATGGAGGCACAAAGTAAAATTCCCAAGTTCATTATTATAAATCCAGAGTCAGGATCCAGACCCACTCTCCCTCCCCCTAACCCCACTCCCTGTATACCTAATTTTATCTTTACATTGTGGAGGTAGGTACAACTTAAAAAAAGTCTTCACCAAAGGATACATTTTTATTGATTTGAGAGAGAGAGGAAGAGAGGGGAAGAGAGAAACACCGATTGGTTGCCCCCCATACACACCAGACCAGGGATGAAGCCTGCAACCTAGGTATGTGCCCTGACTGACCGGGAATTGAACCTGCAACTTTTTGGTGTATGGGACAATGCTCCAATCAACTGAGGCACCCAACAAGGGCAGACAACTTTTTTTTAATAGTATATAAATGAACACAGGTATAATTTAGCCAGAACAAAATAATTAGTATGTACTTAAAAGAATTAGAATTACTTCCTTTATTTTCCAGCTTAGACTAAGACTTCTTATAACACAATAAACACCTACATCATACATCCTTTTAGACCAAATGGCAACTACATATTTAGAGGAGACAAGTATTGTACATTAGAAGTACCAAAAATACCTTATTTGACACAATCTCTTAGGAATTGCAAAAAATAAGTGTCATCCAACATCTGGATGTTAAATAAAAAAGATGAGAGCTAAATATATAGGGGAATCACTCTACCCACTTCCCTATTTCCAACTTTGAGGGTTTCAAGTATATTCAAAAGCTTAACATAGACCAGTGATGGCGAATCTATGACACGCGTGTCAGAGGTGACATGCAAACTCATATTTTTGGTTGATTTTTCTTTGTTAAATGGCATTTAATTATATAAAATAAGTATCAAAAATATAAGTCTTTGTTTTACTATGGTTGCAAATATCAAAAAATTTCTATATGTGACACGGCACCAGAGTTAAGTTAGGGTTTTTCAAAATGCTGACGCGCCGAGCTCAAAAGGTTCGCCATCACTGACATAGACCATTCTATATCTACAATATCTTCTTTAATAACTTTAGAATGGTAGCTCCAAACAATGTTAAAGCATGAGCTTTTTCTGAATTTCCCAGTGTTTCTGTACTCTTTTTCAAATGGGCCTCCTTTTCAGGGTTCAGCTTTAGCTTTATGAGGTCTGTAATACCATTCTCCCAGAATATAAGGGATACTCCAAAGAGGCCCTTACTTAAGGTCAAAACTCAATGTCCACTTCTAAGATTTTGCACTGAATCAACTACAGATAGGCCAATGGTCCAAGATGTATTGCCTATCATTTTAATAATCTCATAGGCACTAGATCACCTCTTTGTAGATATTTTTTTCCACTGCTCAGGATCTTTTTCAGTTCATCTGATCTGAGTTCAGTTCTTTCAACCAGCAATGCTAACACGAAAACTTGAGTCTCCATGCTCTCCAAGGATCCACCCATGACAGCTTTCAGAGTGGTTCAGTCAAGAAATGAAAACAGCCCTTGCCAGGTAGCTCAGTTGGTTAGAGTGTCGTCCCAATATGCTAATATTGCAGGTTCCATCTCCGGTCAGGGCACATATAAGAATCAACCAATGAATGCATAAATAAGTGCAAAAATAAATTGATCTTTCTTTCTTTCTTTCTTTCTTTCTTTCTTTCTTTCTTTCTTTCTTTCTTTCTCTCTCTCTCTCTCTCTCTCTCTCTCTCTCTCTCTCTCTCTCATCAATCAATAAAAAAACTTAAAAATTATAATAGTAATAAAAAAATGAAAACATGCAGTCAGCCACTTTCAATAACACACTTTTGAGGAAATTTACTCAATTTTTAGTCTACATAAGCTCAGATGTCCACCGGATTGGAAACAATAATCAGTTTGTAGCACACACTCTATTGGGTAATATTAGAAATGGTTAATTTAAACATGGCCAGGTTTCACTGTATTAAATTAAGGTGTATGTGTTTCTACTTTTTCCTAGCACTTACCTGCTGCAATAATCACTAAACTGGTGTTTTCAGTAACAAGGTAATTTTTGCTGGCAACAGTATTTGGCATTTTCATGAAAGGACTGTCACATTTAAAATCTGTGCCACCCATCCATTTGCTTCATCAATATCCACAGAGGCATGTTCATCACTCAAGCATTTTAATAAAATGGTGGTAGCCCAAGCCATGCTAACTGATTCAGTTCCTATAATGGAGAACTTATTGTGATGAATGACCTCCTCAGAAGTGAAATTTGTCATAAATTCACACTTGACAGATGCCATCTTGGAGATAGGGGTGAAGGGCCAGTTGAGGCCTAGAGAGGCCTGCCACCTGTAGGGGACACAGAACCATCCCAAGCAAAGGAAACCCCCTCCTGCAGCACCCACACTCTAGCTGGCCTGCAGGACTGCCCAGCTCATGATGGCTCACCCAACAGGTGGTGGGAGAGATTGGAGGCCAACTTACTGAGGGCAAAGGGAAGAAGCCACTGAGGGTTTTAGCTCCCCCTCACCTGGCCTGTGCAGCTGTGCAAGGCCACACCCACCTCGCCTACCTCACCAGGATCTCCAGAAAAGACTTCTCTTGTCCGCTCACTGTGGCTGTCAGGGGGTTCTTCTCTAGTAAGTGAACCTTAGAGTGACCATTTTACAAACATGTATTGGTTTCCATATTTTACATGCAAATCGGCCAACCCAGATTCCTGGGAGTATTAGTTGTTTACTTTTAGTGTGTATGCCAAGTCAGACCCACTCTTCCTGACTCCAGAGCTAACATGTTTAAGCATCACTATTTCTAACTCCATCTCCCTTGACTTCCCGTCTTCAGGACAACCCATTCCCCTCTCACTCTCTAATATACCACATGCACTAATCCCAATCTGTTGCTTCTTGATTCCTTTATAAAAATGCAGCAACTACAATGAAACATACAGTCCTAAGAAGTGTCTAAACCAGTGTGGGGTCCAGAAGAATACTGTCCTAGGTACATTTCTGTAAATAGAGTCTAGGGAGCTATTTTGGCAGGATCATCAGATGGCTACCGTGTAGTCACCTAAAACCAAAAGACCTTCTTCTAAGGAGCTATTGCCATATATCTCCATTCCAAACTGATGCAATCAATTGTGGGAACTGTATTTTCTCAGCTCTGCTTTAGCAAGAACCTGTGGGTGCCTGGAAAATGTAAGCAGTCAATAAGCAATTGTAGGATTTGTGCCAGTAGTTTGCCTTCTTACTGCTACTTACTGTTTTCACACCTCCGAACCTCAGTGTTTTTATTGCAAAATGGGACAAGAATAGATTCCCTGATAGTTTTGTGGGAGATTCAAATAAGATAAAGCACAAAATGTAAGGTGGTGTTATCACAGATAATCTAGGTTTTAATACCACATTAGAAAGGTAATTATAACTACTAAGCCCATAATCACAGAAACTACAGCCTATGGGTCCTAAAACTATCCCAAACATAAGATCATCTATTCAGATTTTAATCAGAAAAAAAAAAAATTTTAATTCTATTTTTCCTTTAAAAGATGTTCAAAGTTTGCTTTCATTGCCCTCTAGTGGTTGTTATACAGAAGCTATAACTACTTTTAAAAAAAACTTTTTAGTTTAGGGATGCTGAGCAGACTTAGAAACATTCTTCAGATATTGGTGGGCTATACACATTCCTGTCAGTTGGTAACCCTTCAAGGTCAACCTATAAGAACAGCCCTACCCTCATGCCCTGCACAGTAGAGATATTGAATGCTGTGCATTACTGGCTGTGCGGTATTTTGTTAGGTCTTCACAAAGAATCTACTGACTTAAAATAATAATCCAAATTTATTTATTTATTGATGAAATATGGATAGCATATCTATTGCGTCAGGCCAACAGAGAGATAGTGCCCTGGATTATGATCTCATGAGGAAAATGGGTTATTAATTATTTCATTACAAATGAGCGTGTAAAAGTTGTGATAGGGAAAGTACTGGGTATATGAGTGCATGAAGAAACGCTAATCAGGAGGCAGTTTTGTGTGCTTTGGGAGGGTAAAGTAGGATTTTTTTTAAAAAAATATGTTTTTATTGATTTCAGAGAGGAAGGAAGGAGAGAGAGATAGAAACATCAATGATGAGAGAGAATCATTAATCAGCTGCACACCCCCTACTGGAGATCGAGCCTGCAAACCTGGCATGTGCCCTGACCAGGAATCAAACTGGTGACCTTCTGGTTCATAGGTCAATGCTCAACCACTGAGCCATGCCAGCCAGGCTGAAGTAGGAATTATGAGAGCAGGCATTGGGAGTGTAACAAGCGATGTGAGATCAGAAGAATGAATAGAAGAGTTGTTCAGGAGAAGGTGGGCTGGGGAGAGTGTTTGAAGGAGAGGCTACACGGTTAAATGTGGTTAGATAACAGAGAAAGGAGGGAAGGGTTAAAGATAAGGCTGGAACTTTAAAAAAAAAGCTATTTTGGGGAATTTAGACTTTAGCCTGATGGTTAAATTATAACCAATGGACTCAGACAATGTATGTCTTCAATTTTTATTTGTTAAACTCATTATTTAAAGGGAAACATTTTAATTATTAATTATAAAGTGATTGTTCAAAGAACTTTCAAGGTCTCCTTTTTATCTCCTGAGATTCTCTCAAACACATACAGAGGTGGAAACAAGTAGGTTGATAATAATAAGAAGTAATATAATAATTAATAGTAATACAAGAATAAGCTATTTAATGTACTCACAAATGTAAACCCACTTTTGCCTACCCCGGTACATTGCCAGCATGTTGCAGCTGGAAAGGACTTTGAGATGTAAGTTTCCCTCCTTTTACTTCACAGAGGAGTGAGGGGTCAGGAATGTCCTCGGGCGCACTGAGTGGCTGTGTCCGGGAAATTTCCCTAACCGAGTCTTGAGCTCAAACTCCCCAGCCTGGGAGTCAGAGGCCTGACTGGTCTCCTAGCTCACATCTGTTGGCTTGGACTGTTCAGGATTCCTGAGCATCCTCCTCTCCCTCCTTTGTACCGGACTTCATGCTCCTCATTTGTGGTCTGAAGAAAAGATGGTTTACCTTAGACTTGAGAGGTGGGTGGGTCTTGGAGAGTCTTCCCATTCCTAAGGAGAGTATCAATCTCCCCCAGACCATCAGGTCAGGTTTTGTCTCTTCCATGGAACTCCCTTGCTACAGGGGCCTTACAAGCATCTTGAGGGCATATACCCAGCGCGGTCATCACTACATCTTTATAGCAAAATAACACGGGCACTGAAGCACTGAAAACTCCTATAGAGTTTGTTGTTGACAGGGATGGGTGATAAATGAACAGAGTAAGATAACTTATTTCCTAACAGAAGATATAAGTAGATTTTAGAAAGGGAATTGAAAGACACATTATCTTAATAGCATGTATCAGAATTTTTCTCAGTGAAGAAACTGAGTTCAGAAAATACAAAGACAAGCTGTCAGAGGTGAAAGGAGAGTCTTTTACAAGTAAGCAAAATGATAGTTGTACTCTTTTTTTTAAAAATAAAAAATGCCCACGAATTTGAAGGTAGTAAGGGATTAGAGAAGAGAGGTCAGGAGCGAGGGAAACAGAGAAATCGGGCAGCATGGATGATGAGTGCCCAAAGGGCTTTACTATTTATGAGGACTATTACTATTATAAATGCGCCAGTAGAATAATAAAAATACAGGGATAAAATAGCGATAGTTTAGTGCAGCGTGTGGTGCCCAGGAAATATGAGAGATATTGGCAATACATGTTTGGATCACAGCATCATTTCTAACAGGGTCCGACAGGAGGGATCCAGGGTAGACTTTGAACATAGAGAAATCCCAAGCAATTGAGTTATATGAAAGATTAACTATGGGTCCTTCACTGACCCCTCTCTTTCGTTCTCTCAAGCAGGAGAATGATCTCATCAGTCTATGTTCAGAGAGGAGCAACATTTCTCACATTGAGCTTTCTCAAGCCATCTTGGCTCTTAGGTCTCCTGGTTGGTTCTATGTGCTTTGTTAGGTAAAGCAACAAAGCCACAAATTCTTACTTTCAGATTTGAATTCACTTTTCATTCCTTGAATTATGTTTTGAAAGTCTAGCATTATGACAACAAACAGTTTTAATAATAGCATAAAAGCTCAGCCTGCAACCAGACACCACCGGTATAGACATACAGTTCTGTGCAAAACCCTTTATTGCCATCTTGTGGATTCCCGGGAAATAACCTCAGTCGCACTGAGCTATTTATTGTACTAGGTTCACTTATTGTACGAGGTTCATATACCACAGTGCCTGCACATAACTAGAAAAATGTATAAGAAAAGGACAGCTAAATAACCATGTTTCCATTTAATTTGATTACTTTGGATGCATTATGTAACAACTTTTCTTCATGAAAAGTGTGAAGTAAGGATGTGTGCATATACTAGTATGTGCATGTATGTATTGTGCATGTGTGTGTTCTGTATAATGCTAGATCCATAGAAGGCCATTCATAAGTGCATTTCATAAGCAGAAATATAAACAGAATTCTCTCTCTTCTGCCTTTAGAGCCTTTTGACATAGAAAATTACGATGAGGAAAACCTAATTAGGCAGGGCCAGCTGGGAAGGAAGGACGTGGTATGGACATAGTGGCGGAAACTCTTAGCATAATCAAAGCCAGGTTGCTTGTAATTGGAACTAGACTACTGTTCTCTGCAAATGACAATTCTTAATTGGCTTCAAAATACAACCACTATAAATTTTCTTGGGAATCTTTCATGGACTTTGAATTACCTACGTAAGCCCCATGAGATTAATGCAGCAAGCCCCTTGTGGTCAGTTCTGAACAAAATGGTTTTGAATTTAGTGTGAGATATATATTGTGCACATCCTGTGTGGTATATACTTCACATAGTCTGGTTTCTGTTATCTCCCAGGGTAAAATTCTGAGACTCAGAACATTTTACAAAACTTGACCATGACCACACAGTTAGAAAAAGGTGAAGTTAGGACTGGACCCTAGGTTTGTCTAATTTCACAGTTAGTGTTTTTTTTTAATTTCCAAGTCAAGTTCACCAGGTCTGTCAGCTCTGATCATGCTATTCCTGTGTGATGTTATGATTTATAATAAGAAATAAATATTTAGTCCTCATTCAGTTTCTGGCACAGGACTCCTAAACCCTTGAAATTTCCTAAGTGATGAGAGTGACAAAGGTGTCTTTAGTTAGGTTAATGATGTAACTTTTGGACTGTATCTAAGGAAGGGGCTGGTTGCCAGGAGAACCAACCACGTGTTTGGAGGGTTGCAACTTTTAGTCCCAATCCTCAGACCTCCTGGGAGAGAATAGGGGCTGGAGATGGAACCAATCACCTATGGCCAATGATTTAATCAGTGATGTCTGTGTAATGAAGCCTCCATAAAACCCCAGAGGACATGTGGAATTTGATGAACAAAATAGACCCAGAGACACAGAAGCATGGAATGGACTGACGAATCTCAGAGGGAAGGTGGGTGGCTTGTGAAGAGATTTACCAAAGAATTTATATGCATACTAGAAGCCCAGTGCACAAATTTGTGCACCTTAAAAGAAACTGTGGTCCTCGAGGCTGCGGTGGGCAGAGAGGTAGGTCTCGGCCCATCCTCTGCACCCCCACCCGGCCTCTCCCGCCATGGCCCCTGTTCCCATCTGCTGGCAGCCCTGCTCCTGCCGCTGCCGCTCCCACAGGCTGATGTTGATGGCATGGAGCGATTGGGGCCAGTGCCAGCAGGGGGTGTGAGTGGGCCAATGCATTAGCGGGTATGAACGGCTGCTGCTGCCCCAATCACCCCTCAGGAGCAGGGGGAGGTAGAGAAGCCCTCAGGGGTGATCGGGGCTGGCAGTTGCTGATTGCATCCGCTGACAGTGCCGAGTGATTTGGACTGGCACCGGGTGCTGGCAGCGGGTGCAAGCGGTGGCTCCAGCACTGCCTGCGAGTGTGAGCAGGGCTGGTGCCAGCAGTGGCTGCGAGCGGCGGCTCTGGCATGGGTAGTGGGTGTGAGAGGCAGTTGCCAGCCCTGATCACCCCTCAGGAGCAAGGGGAGGTGGAGAAGCCCTGAGGGGTGATCAGGGCTAGCAGCCACCGTTGGCACCCACTGATGGTGCCAAGCGGTTGGGGCCGGGAGCCGACAGTGGGTGTGAGTGGCAGCTCTGGGGCTGGCAGTGGGTGCGAGTGCTGGGCGGGACTGCGGCGCACAGGAGCAAAGAATTTTCAGTAACCACCAGAGGCTCACCCCAATGACACTGACTGGCGCCCCACCTTGGTCTGGCATCCCTGCTCACCTGCTCCACCATCCCCCTGCGGCCGATGCCCACCATGTTCTGTACTCTGCCACCTGCTGCTGACGCCTACCATGTTTCGCGTGTGCCCCCTGGTGGTCAGTGCACACCATAGTGACCAGTTGTTCAGTTGTTGGGTTGTTCCACCATACGGTCTATTTGCCTATTAGGGTTTTATATATATAGATATACATAGCCCATAGACACAGACAATAATGTGGTGAAGGCCTGGTTAGGGGTGGTGGTGTGGGGGCAGGGTAGAGGGGGTCAATGGGAAAAAAGAGGGGCATCTGTAATACTTTCAACAATAAAGATAAATTTAAAAAAACCAGCCAGTTAAAAAACACATACCAAAGGACAGGGTTTGAAGAGTTCCTGGGTTAAACTGGTGTGCCTGAAGAAGACACGGGACACAGTAGCTTTGTGCCCTTTCCTATACCTTGCCCTATGCATCTTTTCCATCTGGCTATTCCTGAGTTATATCCTTTTATAATAAACCAGTGATCTAATATGCAAGATATTTCTCTGAATTCTGTGAACCCAAGGACGGGGCTGCTCTGAGCTGTAACCAGTAGATCAGAAGCACAGGTGATAATGGGGACATGACACTGGCATCTGAAGTGGCGTAGGGGTGAGGAGTAGGCAGTCTTGTAGGACTGAGCCCTTAACCTGCAGGATCTAATGCTATCTCCCAGTAGACAGTGTAAGAATTGAGTTACATTGTAGGAGATCCAGCTGATGTCGGAAAATTGCTTGTTGGTTGTGAGTGTGGGGAAGCACTGCCCCCACCTGGTTGGAATTGGTGACTACAACCTCTACTCAGCTTAAAACCTTCCCACAAGTTTCTGCTGCCCTTCCATCCCCATTCACTTTCAAGGCCTTAGAAAGTGTATGTGCCTCCTTCCTGGCTAATCTCATCTCTCCCCAAATTCCCTCTCACTCTGTCTCCTCCTCACCCTTCACACGGGGTGCTCCCCTGCTTTCCGGGTCACCAGACATGCTGATTTCCTGCTTCTCTTTTCCTCCCTTGCCCTGACCCTTGGCCAGGCCTTTAAACATCTTTTCAGCCCAAGATAAGATATCACTTCTGCAGAAATATCTTTCTGGTCCCCTGGTTTGGGTCAGGTCACCCTGTTTGTGCTCCCCAATACCTGTGCACACTCAGAACTCAAATTTGCAAAGTCTGTGAGGGTAAGGATGGCATCTATTGTCTTTGCTGCTATATTTCTAATCCCTGGTGCAGTGTCACATCCAGAGTAGGATAATATATTTTCTATATTTGTCTCTATATATTTTTCTTATATATTTTATCTATAATTTTCTATATATTTTTATTTCCCAACAAAACTAAAAACAATAGGTTGGCGACCATGCCTCGTTTGACCTGCTCCTCATCCCTTTTAAAGGCCAAAATGTAGATTCACCGGAAAAGAACCAATGATCCATTTACTCATTTGTTAGAGAGCTTCTATAGCTGTTTAATAGACCAGCACAGACCTTTCAAGACAAGGTACACTGGTTTGTAAATCCCTTTACCTTAGAAAGACATTTTTAATTATTTTGGGGCCCAAAGTGCTTAAAACAGAAAATCATCAGCGTTAGAAATGGTCCATAGACATTGGAAAATGTGATGCCTCGTCTTTGCCTGAATCTCTTGTTGGCATCCTGGAGTAAGCAGTGTTAGGGAAGGCACTGCCCGCTAACCAGATGTAGGCCCATGCCCCTCCCAGTGGAGCTACTCCCCACAAATAATTTTTATTGTTTAAGAACCAATTATGAGTCTCAAGATTTTAGATCTAAAATTTTCCTCAAGTAGAACTCAATGAGCCACATAATCTCTAATAGACATTTATCATTTACTGCTCACTGTCCAAATATCCTTTGTGTTGGAGGCCAATCCACGATAGGAAGGAGGCACAGCCTTATGCCCCATTAGAGAAGCTGTGGGGAGGGAGGGCAGATATTCCTTTTCCCCATCCCTCGGTACCCATAGCATGGGCAGGCCAAGCAGAGGTTCCTGCCAGGAACTTGGAATTCCCACACTAAGGTGTGAGGGGTGTGGAGAGAGATTTTATCACAGCCCCTCCAGCAGGTGTGACCTGGCCATGAGTGGCTAACAGTGATGGCCTCAGGAGCAGCATCCTTAACAGACTGTCCTTCTGCAGAATTTCCTCCTGGCTCTGAGCCTGCTTTCCCAGCCTCCCTGAAGATCCAGTGAGCTAGCTGTTATTTCTCCAATAAATTCCTTTCCCAGTGAAGTCACCCACAGCTGATATCTGTGGTCTGGAGTCTAGAACTCAGGCACGAGAATTCACTGTCCAGGCTCCCATCAGGCACTCCCCTAAAGTAGTGAGCATTATAGATAAGGCAGCTGGTTGGGACAGGAGGCCTATGCCTGGAGTCTAAGTGGCTGTGAGTTAGAAAATCAGCGCTCTTTTTGCTTCCTACTGTATAAACAGCCAAGTGATCATTTTCCTTGCTGTCCTGAAGGGTTGCTGTGAGGACCAAATGAGACCATGTCCATAGACAGGGACTTTGTACATAGAAATGGTGATGCGAATGTAAGGGTTGTTAGCAAAGTCTGAGGCAAAACCAGATTGGAGTTGCCCTAACCGGTTTGGCTCGGTGGATAGAGCATCGGCCTGCGGACTGAAAGGTCCCAGGTTCGATTCCAGCCAAGGGCATGTACCTTGGTTGTGGGCACATCCCCAGTATATATACTATTTTTTTTTCATGTTGTGTTCTCAGTGCCTAGTAGTTTTTGGCACCCAGTCAATGACCAGTAAATGTCTGCAGATTTGTTTTATATGAATAGGTTAATAAGGTCCCTGTAAAGAACATCCCTTATCTTGTCTTTTGATTGGACATGCTTTTTAAAAGGACCATTCAAAAGTCTGAAATTCAGTTTGATGATGCCAGTTCCAGCTATTCTCAAGTGTGTTCTGTATGATCTATGACATGCTTCTTAAAGAAGCTCTTCCCAGGGCCTCTTACCCTTTGAGACAGCATGGAGGGACCTGGAGAGTATTATGCTAAGCAAAATAAGCCAGTCAGAGAAAGACAAGTAGCACATGATCTCACTCATATGTGGAATCTAATGAACAAAACAAACTGATGAAAAAAATAAACTGTTTAAACTTAGAGAGACAGAAGCATGGAAGAAATCTCAGAGGGAAGGTGGTCGTAGGTGGGTGGGAAGAGATTAACCAAAGAATTTATATGCATATATGCATAACCCATGGACACAGACAATAGTGTGGTAGAAGCCTGGGGGAGGTGTGAGGTAAAGTGGGTAAATGGGGAAAAAAGGGGACATCTGTAATACTTTCAACAATAAAGATAAATTTAAAAAAGAATAGATGGTAAGGAATATCTAAAAAATAATAATAATAAATGATCTCTTCCTAGAGGCTGGAAGTTAGTATGCAATGGAGATGTTCATAATCCTGGGCAATAAACAAGAATAAAGAACTCACAGGGCATTGCTAAAACCAGCTGAGTCCCTACCCTCTGGCAGGTTGGCCAGGGATCAGCCAGGATGGTGGGGCTCTGAAGCCAAGGCTGAGGAAAGATCCCTGCCCCTGAGCAATTGAGATGGTCCCTGAGCAGGGGAGCAGTGAGCTCTGCATTGAGGATGAGAGGAGAGAAGCTAAAGGAGCTGCTTAGGTGAGACTTCTAGTTGAAGTTGTTGTGCTTTTGGAAATGAGGTGACAGAGCAGCATAGAGTGAGGAGATGCTGTTGTCCCTGTCTCTACATGGGCCTCAGAAGCCTCTCTGGTGTGTTGGGTGTGATGGCTTCAGAAACACTGGGAAACAGCCCCTTAGGCAGAAACCCTCAAACACTGAAAACTATGAAAGCAAGGCTCCTTCGAGGGGGTGGGGCCAGAACTAGAGAGGAAGGACATGGCCCGTGTGTAGTGGTCCCTGGAAGGGCTGGGTAAGACGACCGCTGCACCGGGGTTTCAGGCATAATGCTAGAAAGGATTTAGAATTGCCATTTGAGATAACAATATAAGGGTGACTTAATCAGTACCCCAGGATGGTGAACCGTATACACAGGACTCAATTTTATTTAAATAACTTGACAGTAAGGATCTGGCAAATATAAAGCCTCTGCATGGCTCTAAACATGAAGATAGTAGGTACTCTGAGAATTAATCAAGCACCCAGTTCAGCTGGGACGCATTGTCATTCTCTCTAAATCCACACTGTAATTCCAATTTCAACTTAAAAATTCACAATTACCTATTGTTCCTTCAGCTAAACAGCTGTAGCATTTCCCTCCTGACAACACACATTCCCAATAAGGTTAGTTAAATACTTCCAGTCCATCCAAAGAGAGCTTTGGAGTAGCAAGGTCAGCCAGGGTAGGCATTTTTGGATTCCCAAGGGACGAATAAACTAAAATCGCTTGGTGAGACAGGGAAGAATCTCTTCACAGGGGTATTACCTCTATGTGCTCTGCTCCACATTTTTTTTCATATCAAAGCACTGAAACAAATAATAACAGAAGCTTTTCTCTTTCCCTCTGCAGGAAGAAAGCCGGAGGAGACAACTGCACTAGTTAACAGTTAACGTGACTGCACGCTGAATGCCCTAAATTCCCCTTCATGAATGCCTCTAGATAGAAAAAGGTTCAATGATTGGATTAGGCTTCCTACAACAAACCCCTGAGACTCAGAATACACAAAGGAGAATTTAGACAGAAAAGATCACTCACAATACATGCAGGGGATGTAGTAGCCTCCGGTGATGATTTATTTATCT
The DNA here is from genome assembly GCF_000147115.1 of Myotis lucifugus. Taxonomy (NCBI): domain Eukaryota; kingdom Metazoa; phylum Chordata; class Mammalia; order Chiroptera; family Vespertilionidae; genus Myotis; species Myotis lucifugus. The sequence continues at coordinate 894,809 of NW_005871284.1, read as the reverse complement.
CTCAGCATCTTAGCTACTTTAGTTCCTTAGCTCTGGTGGGAGGGAGCATGGGGGAATAAATCTCTACAAGGGAGTGTAGAACCTCCCTCTTCGACCATACATGAACACTAGATGGCACCCATAATCTTAACACAGAGTAGAAAGCTGATTGCCTTTTCTTGAGAGGCAAGTATGCCGACTACCTTGTAGGAAAACAGTCAGTTAGGGGAACTATAAAAATAAAACATTTCCCACTGCTGGCGTCCTGTGAGGTGCTCCTTAGTGAGGGTTTGGTGGTCACATCTGTTTGGGAGGAATCATATACTTTATCTGCCTCTAAGGAGATTCCCAATGAACACTGGTAACATGTAATTGAGAAGTTTTTCAGTGAAGAAACTTGGTACCCGAGTACCCTTTCTCTTAATGGCACCCTAATGCAATCCTGCTGCTTCATACTTTGGGAAATGCTGATCTAGTCCAAGCCCTGTCCCAAAGGCTCAAACTACCGCAAGAGGTCTTCCTTATGCAAGGTTACCTGACACTCTTTAAAAAGCATCCGGCACATTCTTAATGCAGAGTTGTTAGTAGAAATATGACATGCTCTATTCTAAGTGTTTTGTCTCCTCTCTTTCCCCAGTATGCTATATCCACATCTGTCTATATCTATATCTATATCTATATCTATATCTATATCTATATCTATCATCTATCTCTATCTCTATATCTGTACTCAGGCACATATTAGCTATATTGATATATTGGCTTTTAGGCTGTGGACATTTTGAGGATATTTATCTCATTCACCTTGGAGATTTTAAGACCTGGTACAGAACCTGGCACATAGTTAAGCCATTAGTAAAATAAATGAACTAGAAAGATTCTATAATTTGTGTGGGAAAATACTTCTGGAAAATAGGTATGGACATTATGCTCATGATCAGAAAGGTAATTGCCTATTATAGAAGTCTCTTCTCCATAAAGACTAATTGAGAGTAGAGACCTACCTTCCAGTTCTCTTCCCTGGGGATTCTATTTTTCTTCTCTATACTACATGACTGTTAGCATAACTTGTTTGCAATTAACCTTATATGACCTAGTAATATGTTTTGCATTTTTATTTAACTTGATTACCATTCATAGTTTTTGTTCTTGTATTTTCCAGGAAGGCATATCTTGTCCTGATATGTCCAATGTAAGCAGTAGATGCAGAATATCCTTCCTTCACATTTCATTGTTAATCACTCTATTCTGACAGTTTTGTTTTCATATTGTGATGTTTGAGCTCTCAAACCTGTTTATTCTTTTCTCAGAGTGTTAACCAATGAAATTCCAATACCAAGCCTTGAAACTAGCTACTGTCTAGCCACAGTTTAAATAATTGTCACAAATTTAAAAAGGAGAACTGTCCCCTCTTCCTTTCCACTTACAAAAAAGCAGGTAACAGCCCTGACTGGTTTGGCTCAGTGGATGGAGTGTCGGCCTGTGGACTGAAGGGTCCCGGGTTCGATTCCAGTTGGGGGCATGTACCTTGGTTGCGGGCACATCCCCAGTAGGGGGCGTGCAGGAGGCAGCTGATCGATGTTTCTCATCAATGTTTCTAGCTCTCTTTCCCTCTCCCTTCCTCTTTGTAAAAAATCAATATAATAATTTAAAAAAGCAGGTAACAGGTTCATTATTGAACTATTTCTTACCAATGTTGTACATATAAGAAAATAGATCTGAACTTCAGAGATTGTTTTGTTCTGTGAACTGTAATCTCTAAAAAGACTATATAATTCCAATTGGTTGCCTTATTTACTATGTGGTCCTGGCAATAATATTTAAATGGGTACAACTACTTTTGAAAGAAGAATTACTTGTGAGTTTTCTTTAATGAGCCATAAGAAGATTATTAGCTCATCCTTTTATCTACCACCAGCATAGAGATTAAAATGAATAAAACCTGCAGCTTAGGGGATTTCTCATTTAAACAGAGTTAAGTAGTCTAGTGTCATCTCTATGCCTCAGTTTTCTTCATTATTAAAAAGAGCATAATAAGACATAGGGCTGTTTGTTATAAAGTTAAATTAGTTATCAGAGTGACTGACTCAAAAGTACCACATAAATATTAGCTCCTTCTAGTTCTGTGCACTCCTGAGTGTGGTGTGTACACAGAGCAGTGTGTACTACGAAGGGCTGAATGAGACCATTGTCGGGTCTTGAAAAGAGATGGTGTTGTGGGGAGAAAAAAAACACTGATTTGGGGTCAGAAGACCTGATTTTGAGTTCAACATCACATTCAGTAGCTGTGGAGCTTTGAACAAATCATATAGCCTTTCTGAGTCCCCTTTCCCTGATGTGGAAAGTAAGAGTAACAATAACCTGTCTTGATCCTTAGAATTTTTTTGAAAATCCTCCAAATTAATGCATGTGAAAATGCTTTGTATCTGGGAACACTTTATGACGATGTGAATGCTGATTGTAATAAAAGGATAAGTGGATTCTCATTCTACAGGTTTTGAGCCAGGAAGATGAGGATACATTAGTATGTTCTAGATAGAATTTTAGAGTTCATCTCTCAGGCTACAGTGACTTTTTAAAGCATCATCATATTTATTCAAAACTTTTTCATTCAATAAACATTTTTTGAGAGAATGCTAAGCACCAGGCACTTTGCTAAATGTCAAGGATACAAAATCATATAAGACAGAGAATTTGCTTTCAGGGAGCTTTTTCCACTTAGCACAGAAAGAAAGATGTAAATAAATATAGGCAGTAAGGTTTAATAGTGTATATTAAACCTTATCATTATATCTTATATATCATTTAAGTATAGAAGGAGTATATGGGGAAGTAGTTGAAAGGGTGATGTTCAGTTCTCAGATGACAGAACAAGGTTTGGGCCTTTCCTTATTCCTTCCATACTCAATCCTCCCAGACTCCTGCTAGCTGATGACTGAGCAAAGGCACACATGTGTGGGAGAACCATATGACACATAAGGCAAGATCACTGAACACTTTGCTCAGGTCAGCTGACTATGTTATATAGGTAAATTATGTGTGTGTTTGGGGTGGGGGATGGAATAACGGCTAACAAATATAAGGTTGCTTGGAAAATTCTAGCTATAAGCTATAACTACAAAACAAAAGCAAATTTTTCTAAGTACATGATAAAAAACCATACTAAGTGCTTCACTGAGTTATGAACCATAACCTCAGTCATAAGAAGTAGGCTCCTTATGCAATTTCCCATTATTATTTGCATAAGTACCAACATTTCAGTGTAGACATGAATACTCACAATGGATTTAACTACCTATCATAAAGTTTGTACCAGGGAGATAGCTTAATGTAGTGGAAAGAAACAGTCATTACATATTTGAGTAAAAGAAAGGACGTGGAGAAGAAAGGAGGAAGAAAGGGAAGAGGAAGAAAAGAACTAAAGAAAGTGGCAGAGGAGAGAGGGAAGATGTAATGGGTATTAGAACTGAATGTTTAAACCCTTGACTCTCTCAAGTTACATAAAGTTTGACAAGTTATTTAACCTCTCTGAACCTTATTCTCTTCATCTGAACATAGGGCAATACCTTTCAGGGTAATTGTGAGAATTAAAAATTACCTTTATAACATTCTTGGTAAATAACGAGTGCTCAATAACTTGTTGTTGGTAATTCTTGCATTTAGGTAAATGGTGATGCTGCTACCACTTATTAATGTCACCAAATTGTGGATAGCATTATGTTACACATTTTCTTACATAGTTGTATGCAGAACTATACATATTATAAAGGTGCAGTTTTTAGAATAGAATCCTGGATTTGTAAAAAAAAAAGCATTTAAAATATAAATAATATACCTTAAAGAAGCATGTTTCTCAATTGGATGCACATATTCTAAGAAAATCTAAATAAAAACACTAGCCCCTTTACATGTATCGAAGGAAGAAACAAGCATCAAGCACCTGAACACCATTTAAACTGTAACATGTACCTGAAGCCATAATGCTCTCATCATTTTTCTTTTGTAATTAAGGTGCTTTTGGAGTCATAACTTAAAGTCATTTTTTTTCTTGAATGGTGGGAATGAAGATTAAGGAGAAATACTCACGGATAGGATCTGGTCTCCTCTCTGGAGCTCTCCACTCAGGTCTGCTGGTCCACCGGCCAGAATGAAGGACACAAAAATACCTTCTCCGTCTTCCCCGCCCACAATGTTGAAGCCCAGGCCAGTGGAGCCTTTGTGCAGCACCACCTTGCGGGGCTCCCTGCAGAAACAAGCAGAGAACACAGCTCAGAAGTGACCCAACAAGACTTAGATGGCTTTTACTTTCACTGGGATATGAGATACCAGCAATTCACTTACTTCACTTCCCAAAGTAAGATAGATCTTCACATCAAGAAAGATGTTACTATCAGGGAAAGTACTGAATTCCTCACTGAAATAAGTGCCAAAATACCATGCAAAGCCATTTCTTAATTCCAAAACATTTCCCTAAACTAGCCTTACTTCCACTTTAGCATCGTTTAAAACATCTGTTTTTATATTGAGCACCAAATAGCACTTGGTAGGATGGATGTATCCAAAAAGAGAGGGAAAACTTGGGGAGCAAGAAACTAGATCGACGAGGCCAGACATGAAAGGTCTTACAGAGTTAATTAAAATTTACTCTGTAGGTAGTAGGGACTCATTGGAAGACTTTGAGGTACCAGGAATAATTATGATGGGAGGCAGGAAAATCAGTTAGGGTGTTGACCAAATGATCCAGGTCCCAGGAAGTGACAGCCTAAACAATGGTGATGGCAGCAATAATGAAAAAAAGACAACATGAAAAGAAAGTTGGAAAGAGAAACAGTGGGCCCAGACAAGGACCCAGGCATTGGAGGAGGAGGAGAGTAAGATCATCTAAATAAATCACAAAAGGGGAAAGGTAGTGAAGCCCAGAGTGAAGGTAGTGAAGCCCAGAATGAATGTGATTTTTACAAGTTTCAGTTTCAGATAATGTTGGCACACCCACGTGGAGATGTTTGGAAGCAGTCGGACACAAAGGATAGGATTTGGGTCCTTACATGCAGATTTGAGGTCATCAATAAAACAATAAGAGATCAAATTTTGAGCCAACAGTTCACTGAGATCGTGGAGAGGCCAGAAAATTATAGGATATAAGATTTCAAGGGATCATAGAAGGCATCTAGTTCTATTCTCTGTGTAAGTAGTTTCAAGAAATGTATTCTGCAAGCCTTAGGTTTGACCAATGTGCCTTTTGTTATTTTGGTTTTTTTTTTTTGTTACTCCTCACCCAAGGCTATTTTTCCATTGATTTTTAGGGAAAGTGAAAGAGAGAGGGAAAGACAGAGAGAAACATCAATGTGAGAGAAACGCATTGATTGGTTGCCTACTGAATGAGCCCTGTAGGTCAGAAATCTGATTGCTTGTCTAAAATCAGTGTGTCAGCTGGGCCAAGCTCTATTGGGAAGCTTGTGTGTGTGTGGGCTCTATTGGGATGCTTGGGGGGAAAAATCCACCTCTATATCATTCATGCTTTTGGCAGAATCCAGCTTCTTCAGTTTCTTGTGGTTAGTAGGACTGCATGAGTTAGGGTTTTCCAGAGAAACAGAACCAATAGGAGATATAAGGGATTTTATTACAAGGAATTGGCTCATGCAGTCATAGATGCTGAGAAGTCCCAGGATCTACAGGTGGCAAGCTGGAGCCCCAAGGGAGCTGATAGTGGAAGTTTCAGGTCAAGTCTGAGTCTGAAGTCAGGAGAGCAATGTCCCAGCTCAAAGACAGTGAGAAAGAGGACGTTTTTTCTTACTATGCTTTTTTGTCCTATTCAGACCCTCTATGGGTTGGTTGGGGTCACCCAAATTAGACAGGACAATCTGCTTCAGTCCATATACTAATTCAGATGTTAATCTCATCCAGGAATACCTTCACACCACCTAGTTCTGCCTCTCTGCTGCCTGATGGGGGTGCAAGTCCAGCTCTGTTTGGCCCACTGACACCATCCAGTGGAGGGGGGTGCGCATCTCATAACTGCCTCCCCAGGCTGTCCCTGGTGGGGTCAGAACTCTAGCTACTGTATAGTGTACTAGTACTGGAAGGGTGAGGGGATACTTTTCCCTTTGGTGTTTGGCTGGAGTTGGGGCTACTATTATCAAAAGTTTCCCTGTTCTATTAGCCCACCCTTGCCCCAGGCTTTTGGTATAGGAGCAGGCTCTTCTTCTTTTTTAAAAAATTATTTTTGTTTTTTAAATATATTTTTATTGATTTCAGAGAGAAAGAGAGAGGGAGAGATAGAAACATCAGTGATGAGAGAGAATCATTGATCGGCTGCCTCCTGTATGCCCCCATCCGGGGAACAAGCCCACAACCTGGGCATGTGCCCGGACCAGGAATGGAACCATGACCTACTGGTTCATAGGTCGATGCTCAACCATTGAGCCGGACTAATTTTATTTTTAATTATGAGGGAGAATTAGAAAGGTATGGGAATACTCTATTTTGGCTGGAGCCAGAAGTCTGGATCTGAACACAATTTGAAGATAGAGGTCAATAAGGTTTTGATGAAGAGTTACTGTCTCCCTTTTCCCGAGTATAAAAACACTCTTAGTGGATCCAATGAGATTCAAGCTGTACATAGTAAACATAGATATAGAGAAGGGGGCTATTATGACTCTAATGTTTATCCATGTCCTAGACATTGTGCTTGATGCTTTCTGTGCATCATCCCATTTATTCCTCAAAGCAGTCATTGGAAGGAGGTACACTGATGTCTGCAAGTGCTTTGAAACTGATCCAAAAGAAAGATGGATGGTTGATTGATAGATGGATAGGTAACCTGCACAGCAAGTGTAGTAACATGTTTATAGTGGAATCTAGGTTGTGCATTGTAGTAAAAGTCTTCAAACTTTTATTTGTGCTTGAAAATTTTTATATAAAGTCTTAAGAAAAATCATCAACCCGATGAAGACATTATTACGGCAACTTTTTAAATTAGTGAAATGAAATGCTTGCCCAAGTTTTTACTGTTTCTTAAGTTGTAAAGGTAAGATTAACACACAGATTCTGACTCAAAATCTCTGAGTCTAGAGCATGATCTATTCCAGAGACTGCAAATCAGCAAGCTGAAGGTTTAATCTGACCTACTGTGTTTATACATTTTTGAATTAGTTGCTTATTTTTAAAATGAGAAAAAAAATGCCTAAAATATGGATTTGTGGCTTCATGTGGAATCAGACATTCTATCAACAATGACTCTCAAACTTGTTGCATAGCAACCACTGGCTAGAGCAGGGTCCTCTTTAGAGGGGCATTTATTCTCTAGTGTGCCATCATCTCACCTCTCTCTCCTGTTTCTCAGACAAGAAGGCTGTCAGTTTCACCTCATGTACACTTCTTGCAAAATTAAGAAGAAAGTGAACTATCTTGTACTGATGCTTCTATCAAAAATGGGAAAGTGAAAGCTTTATGGTACTTAGAAAAATGGGAGAGAATATCATTCCTTTGGAAGTAAGAGTTATTCTTACATGCTTACTATGTAAAGGGACTCTCTGCAGAAAGAATACAGCTTTAAAAGAGCATTGTGGCCTGACCAGCGTGGCTCAGTGGTTGAGCATCGACCTATGGACCAGGAGGTTATGGTTCGATTCCCGGTCAGGGCGAATGCCCGGGTCGTGGGCTCAATCCCCAGGGTAGGGGTGTGCAGGAGGCAGCTGATCAATGATTCTCTCTCATCATTGATGTTTCTCTCTCCCTTCCTCTCTGAAATATATATTTAGAAAACAAAAAAAGAGCATTGTGAAACCTCATTTCCCATAACTTCTCTATGTTACTTACATGGGCCATTTTATTAGTGACTCTGCACTTTGGTATATTGCTTCCTATTTGTATGGACATAAAGCATGTAATTCTTGAGTGACAGTAGGTTTTATGTATTTTACCTGGACCTCATTTATTGCAAGTGATCTGAACAAGACTTTATACCCAATTATTTGGAATTTTCTTAATTTGTGAGATTTAAATGTCTTTTTTAAAATAAAATTTTATATTGTAGTGAATTATGATGCTTATTTTAATAATGGGGAGAAATAACAAAGAAATAAATCTGTAAAATAATATGCAAATATAATGTCCTAAGCACACTCCAAATGATTTACTTTTTCTAATTTAAATTCCTATACTGAGGACTGATTATATTAAAGTGTAGATTTTAATTTTTTTCATTTATTTTTTCCTGTTAGGAAATAAAAACCCTGTGAAATATTAGAAGTTTTATTTTATTAATATTTAGATAAGCCAACTTATCTAAGCTAGTTGAGCTTAGACACATAGTTAATAAATATTAGAACTAATTCCTTTTTTGATTATTTTAATATTTACTTTTTAGAGCAGCTTTAGGTTCATAGTATAAGAGGAAGGTACAGAGATTTCCCATATAGCCTCTGCTTCCACACATGCATAACCCTCTACCCATTATCAACATCCCCCACAAGAGTGGTACATTTGTTACAATTGTTGAACCTACAGAACACATAATTATCACCCAAAGTGCATAGTTTTCGTTAGGGTTCACTCTTGGTGTCATACATTCTATGGCCTTGGACAACTGTATAATGCCATGTATCCACCATTATAGGATCATATGAAATAGTTTCACTGTCCTAAAAAAAAATCCCCCATGCTTCATGTATTCATCTCCCTCTCCACACAACCCCTGGTAAGTACTAATCTTTTTATTATCTTCATAGTTTGGCTTTTCTCCAGAATGCCATATGGTTAGAATCACACAGTATGTTGCCATTTCAGATTGGCTTCTTTCATTCAGTAATAGGAATTTAAGGTTCCTTCATGTCTTTTTATGGTTTGATAGGTCATTTCTTTTTAGCACTGAACAATATTCCATTGTCTGGATGTGTCACAGTTGATTTATCCACTCACCTCCCAAAGGACATCTTGGTTATTTCCAAGTTTGGGCAATTACGAGTAAAGCTGCTATACACATTGACGTGCAGGTTTTTGTGAGGATGTGATTTTTTCAACTTCTTTGGGTAAATGCCAAGGAGCATCTTTGCTAGATCATATAGTAAGAATATGTTTAGTTTTAGAAGAAACTGCCAGAGTGTCTTCCAAAGTGGCTGTACCAGTTTGTATTCCCACCAGCAATGAGTGAGAGTTTCTTACAAGCACCTGATGTCAGTGTTCTAGATTTTGACCACTGTAAAAGGGGTGAAGTGGTATCTCATTGTTTTGATAGAGTTTGCCTCTTTACTGCAAATGTTTTGTCCATTAAATGGAGAGAGAACTTAATAAAAATTAAAAGAACTAAACTAAAATGTATTTTATATAAGCCAGAGGAAGACCTGAAATTTTAAAAAGAAATACAATATCCTATATAATAAAAGCCTAATATGCAAATCGGCTGAACAGAGGAATGATGGGTGGAACGACTGGTTGCTATGACATGCACTGACCACCGGGGGGCAGATGCACAACACAGGAGCTGCCCCCAACCTGCAGGCCCCCCAGCCAAGGCGGGTGCCAGCGGGGGGCCCCCAGATCGCCCACCTGCAGAGGGAGGCGACTGGCGGTGGTGGGTGGCGGGGTCACAAATGGGGGGTGCATTGCCTGCCAACACCCCCCACGCCCTTTGGCCCCCCCCCCCCCGTCACCTCCCGCAGATGGAGGCAACTGCCAGCAGTGGCAGGGGGCGAGGCCGGCGAGTGGGCAGCACCAGGCTGGCCAAGGCGGGGGCTCCCCAATCGCCCTGCTGGTCGTCCCACAGATTGGCCCTGATCGCCGGCCAGGCCCAGGGACCCTACCCATCCATGATTTTCATGCAATGGGCTCTAGTATTTATAGAATACAGTTTCCAGAATTATTGACACTCACAGATTCACTTTAACTGCCCCTAGCTTCCATCATTTGAACTACGCACTTTAATATTTCATCCTATGTTGCCTTGCACTAGTATCTCTCTGAATGTCATGATATCCACTTTAACCTATTTGTCCCCTCTAGTTCAAGCCTACACTCTTAGGATAGCCTCCTAGTTGGAAGTGTCTTTGATTCCAGTTTCAATGTTCCAAACATATTATCTCTATTGAAATGCATATCTGATTTTCTTAGTTTCCTGTTTAAATGTCTCCAGCCATCCTATATTCCAGCCATATCAAACTCTTCCTGTTCCCCTGAGTTTGACATGTTGCTCCATACCTCCATTTCTTGGCTTAAGCCATCCTAAAACTCAGCTCAAGTGCTACTTCTCTGACTCCCCAGGTACAGGTGATCACTTGCTCCTTGGGGCCACATTGTGCCTTGTCCACATAACTTTATTGTGGTATTTATCACACAGTGCAGGGGTTATTTACTCTTGTATGTCTCTCTCTCAATAATCTGTGAACTTTGGGAACCCAGGCACCAGCATTTCCCCAACTGTAATAAGATGACTGACAAATAACAGTAATTCAGAAAATAGTTATTAAATGAATGAATGAACTCCCACAATGATTTAGACCTCACTTTGCTCTTTACTTCAAATTATCCATAGGTATCTGCAGGTTCCACATCCACAGATTCAACCAACTGGGCAAGTTTGGTTGGATCCGTGGATGCAGAATTTGTGGATGCATAGGGCTGACTGTATAATTTCCCCCCTTTTATATTATTTATATTTTATGCAAATATTGTTCCTTTTTGCTAGATTTTTTTTTATTTTTCGCTAAAAGTATTACAAAGGGTATTACATAAGTGTCCTTTTTTCCCCCCCGCCCTTGACAAACCCCTGCCCTCCCTTACCCCCCAGTGTCTTATGTCCATTAGTTATGCTTATATGGATGCATACAACTCCTTCGGTTGATTTTTAAAAAAGATTTTTAAATTGAGTTTTAGAGAGAGAGGAAGGGAGAGACAGAGGAAGGGAGAGGGAGAGAGAGAAACATTGATGTGAGAGTGAAATACCAATTGGCTGCTTCCTGCATGCCTCCCACCTGGGATCGAGCCTGCAACCTGGGCATGTGCCCTGACCAGGAATTGAACCGGTAACCTTTCCGTGCATGGAACAATGCCCAACCAATTGAATCACACCAGCCAAGGCCCTTTTTGCTAGATTTTAACCAAAAAATGTCATCTAAAGTCCACAGGGATAGGGCTGATAACACTAATGAGTGAAGCAGGCTGAGTAGGGATGGTAGCAAATTGGGAAATATATTATTGGTATTCCATTTATAGGGTTGCTTCTGCTCAACTCTGGATCATTTCTTCAAGTAGGAACACCAACTAGTATTGCCAGATTCTCCAATTTCTAAAGATATAGGAAGAATCTAGATTTTTATGTGAATTTTCCAGAATTTTAAGTTGACAATGATAAAAATATTAAAGGTATGGTGTTGGATCCCAACATGTCAGTTGTGGATCCAGCTATGGGATGCCAGTAGCCTGTGAGCTGTGGGCACTCTGATAGCACATTTGTTGTCACTTTCATGTTTGTCTCCTCCATGGTGCTCAGCATGGCATTTGGTTCATGGTAGGTCTCTGTAACTTTAACTTGATTTACTATTCCATTTTCAGCACCACCTCTGTCTTTCCCGTTCAAGTTTTCTCATTTGGAATATTCTGTTCCTTGATTTTATCCATCCCCCTTTTGTCTTATTTCCCCCCTTTTATATTAGACCTGCTCAAGGTACACTTTCTTCATAATGGCCCATCCCAAATATTTTGAGCTACAGCTCTCACTTCTGCATGTTTATTGCCTGGGCCAATGACGTTGGGTCTGGTAAATATAATGCCCTACATTTCCATGAACTGTTTTGTGTGTGAGGTCATTGTAGCCTCTGGTGAGATTATAATTTCTTGAAGATATGGTATCCTCATATATTCTAGGTATCCCCAACACACCCAGAAGACTGCCAAATAAACATGATGACTGAATAAATGAGTGCACACCACCAGTTTATAAAGAACTGCAACAGCCCTAGCCGGTTTGGCTCAGTGGATAAAGTGTCGACCTGCGGACTCAAGGGTCCCAGGTTCAATTCCGGTCAAGGGCACATGCCCAGGTTGTGGGCTCGGTCCCCAGTGGGGAGCATGCAGGAGGCAGCCAATCAATGATTCTCTCTCATTATTGATGTTTCTATTTCTCTCTCCCTCTTCCTTCCTCCCTGAAATTAATAAAAAAATATTTTTAAAAAAGAACGGCAATACCTTTATTATTGAAATGATTTGGGCTCCAATTTACTGTTATTTATCATCCAGGATTCAGATGACTTAGGGGCCCATTACTAGTCATTATTATACATCATAACACATAGACTGTGGAACAAAATTCTAACTCTCATTCTTTATTCAGGATGGAGCTCAAGGATCATGATTTTCTGGAAGCCATCCTGACACTTTCCTTAATCTCCCCATTCTAGTCTGGGTTAATGCCTCTTCCAGCATTCTCTCCATGTAGCTATCATAATTCTTATTACACGATTAGTTTACTTGTCTTCCTCTCCAGTTACAGTGATCAATTAGGGAGCAGGGATCATACCATTTGCTTTTGTATCCACTACTAGTAGGTACTATCTACTAATTTCAGTTTTCATATTAGATCTTAAGTATGGACTCTATAGAAGATGGAAACTGGTTACTCAGAATATGATTTTAAAAACAATAACAGCCCAAATGCCCATCAGTAGATGAGTTAAAAAAAAGCTGTGGTATATTTACCATGGACTACTATGAAGCAGTAAAAAAGAGGGATCTCTTACCCTTTGAGACAGCATGGAAGGACCTGCAGAATATTATACTAAGTGAAATAAGTCAGTTAGAGAAAGACAATTATCACATGATCTCATTCAAATGTGGAATCTAATGAACAAAATAAACTGATGAACAAAATAGATCCAGAGACATAGAAGCATGGAACAGACTGTAGAGTTTTAGAAGGAAGGCGGGGTGGGTGGGAAGATCAACCAAAGAACTTGTATGCATGTATGCATAACCCATGAACATGGACAACAGGGTAGTGAAGGCCTGGGGTGGGCGCTGGCTAGAAGGGGTCAATGGGGGCAAAAGGGGGATATATGTGATACTTTCAACAATAAAGATTTAAAAACAAAACAAAAAAATTCATCTATCTACTTAAAATATTTTATTCATCCATCCCACCTTTCAATACACAGCCTCTATGAAGTATCTACTTTGTGTCAGGCACTGTGAACACAAAGATTACAGAGCCTGGGGTGAGAAAGCCAGATGTGAACAGTTATAAAAGCCCAGGTGTGGGACTCATCCAGAAACATGTGTGCAATAAGCTAAAGTAGCCAAGAGCAAAGAGCGACCGGTCTTCCTCTAAGAAAGGTTTTCTTTTTCTTATCACCTGGACGAAATTTGCTACGCTCATTTAAGCAGTTTTATTTTTCTTTCTAATGTGATGTAAAAAGCCTTTATAATTATAAAACTCGTGGATGCTGAACTACTGGAGAGATGCCAGCCTGACTTGCTCCCAGCTGTAGCAGATCTGCAGCAGCATAATCTAGTTTAGCGGGAGTCTCGGAGGATGCTCTAAGCCGGCTGGGATGTTTTCAGAAGCAGGATGCTATGGGCTAATGCTTTCTTTTTAAACCAGATGGCTTAAAGAGGGGTCAAGATTTAAAAAGGGAAGTGACTACTTAAATCTGAAGGCTTTCTCATGGCCATTAGTGGGATGTTCCTTGAGCTTTGAACCTCTGGTCAACTCCCCGAACATCCATGGTGAGAGGCTGTGTGTTGCAATGGGAAGTAAGCAATGAAAATGTGTCTAGTTATCTTTCTAAAATACACATCTGATCATACTATCCTGCTCAAAAGCCTTCCAGGGATCTCTATGCCCACAGGATAAATCTGCCAAGTGGCTAAAAATAGAATCTCAATACATACTCAGTGTAAACTTCTAGCATGACATTTAAAGTTCCTCATCATTTGACTTTCACCTACCTCCCCAATGCTTAACTTCACTGTGCTCCCTGGCACCCCATGTCCCAGGCACATAATGTTGCCAACCGCATCTCCTCATACCAGGTTGTTCCTTGTCTTAATGTCTTTTCTCAGGCTGTTTGTCTTTGATTAAAATGATGATTTTCTCCTTCTGTCCTCACCTAGCTAATGAACTTCTACTTGGCCTCCAATACTGAGGCTGGGTGCTGTCTCCTTCTCTCTGCTGCCCCATGCACCCCTGCCTCTAGACAGACTGAATACTTCTTATTTTTTTAATACTTTTTGTTTTTTTTTATTGATTTCAGAGAGGAAAGGAGAGGGAGAGAGAGATAGAAACATCAATGATAAGAGAAAATCATTGATCAGCTGCCTCCTGCACTCCCCCTACTGGGGATTGAGCTCTCAACTCAAGCATGTGCGCTTGACCTGAATGGAACCCAGGGCCCTTCAGTCCACAGGCCGACGCTCTATCCACTGAGCAAAACCAGCTAGGGCCTGAATTTTTCTTTTTTGAAAACACATTGTCTTTTCATTGATCATATCACTATTGTTGTCTCTCTTGCTCTGAATAACTTTATTTATCAGTTTGTTAATCAGTATGGTGCTCTAGGATACAGATCATGGTTTATGTGTTCTTGTAATTTTGAGGACTTGTACAGGCTGAGCTATGAGAGACACACAAAAACACAAAATATATTACGTGAATAGAAAATACAAGTGAGGTTTTGGGAGAAATGATATTGAATTCTAATTCTATCTCTAGAGACTTGTGAGAACCCAAGAATGCTTTCTGTGGGACAGGTTCCTTGCTTGGGCAATAACTTGGCAAGGAATCATGTTTGCCTTATGGGGGAGTGATACTATTCAGTTAAGACAATGAGTTAAAAGCATTTAGAAAGCAAAAAAGTATTAAAGGAAAGTATACATTGAGTTTCTATTTCTAGCCATTTGGCAGATTAGATGCCCTATAAACCCTTTTCATTACAAAGCAGCTAAACTTCTGAATAGAATACTTATAAAATACTTTTAAATGACTGGCTAAGCTTGCACATCACTAAGAGAAATCCTCAGTGGCTGAAAATAAAGTGGAAATACAAGTTCAGATAAGAAAACCAGTACCGGGACTAGCAGTGGACTAAAGAGTTTCTACAGGTAGCAAAGAGGTAGTATTCCAGTGTCCAGAGTGGATAGTGGCACGAAGAATAGGACCATGTGGGCCCAGAGGCAGAGGTCAGATCAAAGACCCATGCCGAAATCAGGACCCTGAAAAGCTATATCCTAAACAAAAGGTTAAAGCAAAATATTAGCCCCTCAACAATGTCAAAGATACATATCTGATCTGACTTTGGCTCAAAGCAAGACGAAAGGGAGGGCCTGTTTCTTCACGTCACATTAAACAGGGCATATTTAAATGTGGAAGAAGTTTTACTTTAGAAATTGAATTCATAAAACTTGATAAATTGGGGAAAGAAAAGAGGGAGAGAGAGTCTTCCTGGGTGCCAGGAGGAAGAGCTTGCAGGGTATCTCCAGCACAGCCCAGCTCCAGGTCGCTGATAGGGATGTGCTTGTTGGTTGGGACAACTCATGAGATGGGTTCAGCTGGCCATCCTACCTCAATGACAGAAGCCATAAAGGTCATCTGGTTGGCTGATTTCCCTCTCTCAGAGTTCAGGCTCATCAAGCCACCTGTTAATTAAATCATGGTTTTCCACTGTGCCTTCACTAATGAGAGTGGATGTACTAATTAGCACATTCTGTTATTGTGGGCAGATATAGTTCCCATTGTAAATGAGTAACTTGGCATTATGGCATATGAGCTTAATTATCCCTGGATACACTGACAAAAATTGAGTTTCAGAGCAGGCAGACCTAAGACCCACATCCAGTATTGTGATAACCCAATAAGGGACTATTACCAACTGAGGTCATACAAAAAGCGCCAGCTAGTCTTTCTGGGCTCTCTCATCTTTATTTCTTTATAAATGCAACTGTAGTGATGTGAACAATGCTGTTGAGGAAAAGAACAATAATAGGGGATGAAAGAGACATTTCAGAAGAATAAGCAGATGCATATTAGCACACATTGAAGAGGGGGCATAGATGAAAGTGGTGGTTTAGGGGCCAATCACAGAAGGCTTCAAAGCTGCTGATTGATTGTGAATGATGTCTATATCTACAGGACCCAGTGGCTCAGAAGACTGTGGTACTTTATATTCATATTCAAATCATTAATTTCATCAATTAGTCTAATAATCAGTGAAGCAGATTATTGGACATCACATAGATACACAAAGATAAAGTGGTTTTGTTGAACTGCTGTTATGAGGATATGATAAGACAGGAAATATGGCATTATAAAGGAGGATCTATGCTCTAGACTTTATGCAATAGGGAATAGGCTGACTTCAGCAAAATGGTCGCAACACAGATATTGAGTATACAGTAAATACATTGTGATTGGTACTTTGTGAGATAAAAAGAACTCTATTAGATGGGGATAGTATGGTGTTCTGTGATATCGGGAAAGACTAGGACATTGGAGCTAGAGAGATCATATCAATTAATAGCTGACTAACCTTGTTGGAACTTTTTTGATGTCTTATTTTTTCAGCTGTAAATTGTGAACAGTAATGTCTATCTTAAGACACAGTGAGGATGGATTGAAATAATATATAAAGAACTAGAATCACACAAGTGTTCAATAAATGCTAACTAAAACTTTTTTCCCCTGTAGGGACATACGGCCATTGGAAAACAAATAGACATACACAAAATAATAAACAAAGAATGCAAGACCACATATGTTAAATACCAAATGATTGATATGAATAGTGAGAAATCTCTGCTTTAAAGAAAAAAAAATAAGTCATGGAGAAGACAGGATCTGAGCTAGATCTTGATGGATGGGTGGAAGCTGGTTAAGTGGAAAGGAAAGTAGATGGTATTTCAGTAGGTGGCATGAACCCAGGGCCAGAGGGGAGCAAATGCAAGATGTGTTTGGAGAACAGGGAGTTTCACAGCTTGGATGGAGTGCAGGGTGTGTGTCAAGGAAAATGAGAAGACCAAGACAGATGGGGAAGGAATGTAGATGCCAAGCTAAGGAATTCAAAGTTTATACTTGGACAATGTGAAGGCACTGAGTGTTTCTGCCCCCAGGGGAGACTCCGTGCATGTAGCAACTTCTGTTTGTGAGCCTAAGTGTTTGTCATATTGTACTGTTTCTGCAACCTCCCAAGTTTGCCTGCAGGGAGCTGAAGTACACATTCTAAAGGTCTCCACAGACATCCCTGCTGCAGAGCAAGGGGCTTTGGTTGAGGCTATAACAAATACCATTCGCTTTCATTGCCAAAAATCCAATCTGCAACCTTTGTAAAAAAAAAAGTCTCTCTTAGCTCTTCTCTCTGGATGAAATCTCAGAATTAGTTATACGTTTGAGAACATACAATATTCTTGGTAAAATAAATCAAATAAACAAGTAGAAATCAACTATACAAACATAAATCAACTATAGATTTGTAGCAATCTAGTCTTGATTAGTTTGATTTTTGAAATATTTGGAGTTTTTGCTTATTCACATATCAAATATGATAGCCATGTTTCATCTCAATTTGCTTTTGTCTAAATTTCTCCAAAAGACAAATAAGGAAGCAGTTAAGTATTGCTCTCACTTTTCATAATCATAGCTTGTATTCATCATCTCATCTCCAAAGTCAAAGAAAATAGAATTACCCTTCTTGTTTTCCTGTATTTCATAATGCTTTGGCTGAAAACTTCCCTATTAAGTTACATATTCTATCCATAATGACAGGTATTTGCTTCTGCTTCCTGTTGCATTTTGAATTTTTAAAGAGCAGTTGGTTATAATATAAATACTTTTAGCAACCTCATTAAATAAAACTATAAGCATTTGACAGAGTCATTTTTTTATAGTTGCACATTTGTCCTTAAGCTTTCACGACTGGTGAAATATTGTTTTAAAACTTTATTAAAGCTAGGTATAAGCTAAACCAATATTTGATAATGGGATTAGAGGAGAAAAAAAACCCCTGCATATTCTTCCTAAAGGCAAAGCACATTTTCTGAAAGATAACTTAAACTGTCTTTTGCAATAGAGCTCTATGGTATTATGAATTTCCAATTAATTACTACCAGTAAATACTCAAACCCTTTATAATTAGTGTGCTATGGGGGAAATGGCTTGAATGAATTAAACTTAAAGTCACTGGTTTCACGGTTTACAGGTCTTTCCTTAACTCTAATTCGGATACATCCATATTATTTTGAGAAAAACATTTAGACTGAAACCTGTTGGGAGTCTCAACTCCAACGTGAAGCCCTGGGTGTCCTTGAAAACAGCTTCTCTGAATGACAGTTTCCATGTTGTATGAGAGAGGGAGAGGCGAATACAGTGAAGGAGAATTGCTATCATCCCTTCCAACTCTAGCCTTACATACATTTACTTAATGAAAACCAGAAAAGGGAGTTTCCCACTTCTAAAACCACAACTCTATTTGATGATTCAACACAGATTTAGGACTCACCTTGAGGAGAGGAGAGAGAACAGGAATGGCCCTATAGTTCCCCTCCAACTTGACCAACTGTCTTCAGCTTTGACATATGCACTTTCCTCTACATCAACCCTGACAATAGAACTTTTGGTGATGATGGTAATATTGTATGCTTGTGTTGTCCAATACAGTAGCCTCTAACTACATGTGTTATTAAGCACTTGAAATGTGGTTAGTGTGACTGAGAAATTTAATTTTCCATTTTATTTAATTCTAAACAGCTTATATTTAAAGTCACATGTATCTAATGGCTACTGTAGTAGACAGCACAGTTAGAGAATCCCTTTATTTCTTATCAAAGAGAATAGGTTTCTTTTTCTTCTCTTACCTCTGTCTGTTCCTTCTTAGTCTCCTTGAAGGTGTCCCCTCAATGTCTTGCTCTTCATATATGGTGTTTCCAAAAATTTTATCCCTGGCTGCCTTCTCTTCTCACTCCTTTCCTCTATCTATTTCCTGCAGAACAACTCTTCTTCCTTTAGGTCTCAGTTTAAATGGTACTATCTGACCACACCATCTGAAGTAGTCCCCTACTCCATTATTTTTTAACACTGCCTCCCTCATGTCTTCCTCATGATAAGAATATTTTGTTTCTTTGTTGCCTATCTCCCACTAGACTGTTATTTCCTTAACAGTGGGAACACCCATGTCTCTGGCTCCTAGCATAGTGCCTGATACATACTAAGGGCTTGATATTTATTAGATGAACTAATAAATGGGTGTTCTTTTTTAAATTCATTTAGAGAAGAAGGGAGAGGGAGAGATAGAAACATCAAAGATGAGAGAGAATCATGGATCAGCTGCCTCCTGCACGCCTGCTACTGGGGATCAAACCCACAACCCAGGCAAGTACCCTGTCCGGGAATCAAACCATGATTTCCTGGTTCATGGGTCAATGCTCAACCACTGAGCCATGCCAGCTGGACAATAAATGGATGTTCTTATCCTTTCCTTGTTGATGAGTCACTAATTCATATCTCCAGGCCAGATCACAGTCTCCTCTACTCCAAACTTCTATTTACCTGCCTAACAAGGAACTCATTACCTTCCCTGATTACTTTTCTCTTTTATTCCTTATCCAGTTAATGCTGTCTGTCCAATCTTGCAATCAGAAACTTCTGCATTGCCTCTCTAGTGCTCATCTAGCACTTCAATCACCTAATATATGCAATCAATTTACCTGAGAAATGCCTCTCCAATCACCCTAGCATTGTTGCTTTGTTTCAAGCCTACAGAATCTCACACCTGGGCCTGCCAGGGAGTCCTCACTAGGGTCTTCCTAATAGTCATGCATCCCTGTACTCTCTCCTCATGATGCTGTTGGAGAAAATTTTTTATAAAACAAAAAAATCATTTCATCCCTCTTTTTTTTAAAGCTCCCATTGCTTCTCTACTACCTGAGAAATAAAATCCTCCTTAGTTTCTTTTGCACGAACTGTGAGGCTTTTATGATTTGGGCTCCATAAAGTCTTTCAATGTCAACTCTCTACATGTTCTTTATGGTTCATACTCTCCTACCACATGCAACTTCCTATGTGGCCCTGATGGCCAGGCCCTTGGGTACCTTTTCACCTGCCTTTCCTCTCTGCTTGGAATGTCCATCCCAACTGAATGGCTTATCCTTCAACAACTCTCCTGGGCACATTTAGCCATCTCCTGGGTGGTGTTCCCTGAGAATTTTGTTTTGGGGGCATTATAGCATTCATCATATGTCTGGCTCCTCTACCAAATGGGCATTCTTTAAGCACAAGAAATATATCCTGTTCAACTTCCTGAAGAACGGTTAACTGCACTGGTTGAGAGCCTGGCTTTGGCTTCAGATACACACCTACAGTTTGAAACTGGGATTTCTGTTTATTAGCTATGAGACCTGTCATTTTAACTTCATCTGGCTGAGCCTCAGTTTTCTAATCCTTAAAATGGAAATAATGGTATGTACATCACGTGTTTTTGTATTCAATGCAATAATGAAAGTAAATGCCTGGGCCATACTAATAAGTAAGTTGTGGGTCACTCTTAATATTCCCTGAGCAAATATTTATTGAGCACACATATTTTCAGAGTTTATAGTATGGGTAGAGATAATTATAACACAGACCTGATTATTATAGAATTTATAATCTAGTGGAGAAAATAAGACAAATATATAAAACTCTAATTTAATAGAAAATATTATAAGTAAAACATCAAAAGTGCGATGATGATCTAGACATAAATAATTTCTGGATGGGGCTTGGAGGAAATTTGATAAAGGAGATACATTTAATTTACACATGAACTTATGGCTAGAATTACTCAGCTCTATAGGTTCTATGCAGGGGCAGATATGGGTTTTATGAAGCTTTTACAGTTTGGGGGACCCTCTTTAAAAAGATATAATAAATATTACATGTATAACATTATACTCCTAGAGTTCTGCATTCACTCAGAGTGCTAGTGGCTGATATCTAAAAAGTGCTGAGTAATTATGAGCTCCCTTTCCCCTGCTTCTGTGTCACCAGTACCCAGCACAGTGCCTGGCACGAGGTACAGGGGCTTGAAGTGGCCCATGCAATTGAGGAGCCCTGGAGTTTCAAGGTACATTCACTTGTGGTGCTGTGCTTGGTGCTGGGACTATAACTATGAACACGACTTAGTTCCTGACTTCATGAAGCTCTTCTCTTAGTGGGCAGGGAAGTATGTAAAAATAGCTAATTACAATAGCAAACATTCACTCATAAACATTTGGGATATGCTTCAAACAGTAACAGAGCAAGTGATTTGATACAGAGATATAGGGAGTAGGAGGATGTTTAATGCCAACGAAGACGCATGAATGAAAAAAGTGAGAGAATACATGGTATTTGGAGAAAACGAAAAATTCTTGTTCGACTGGAATGTAGGGCTGCAGTGGAGACCTGGAGGCCAGGTCAGGAAGATGCTCCTGGATATGGTAAACTGAGGTTCAGTTCTCAAGAGAACTGAGTATTGTGCATACCCCCATTCATTTAACAGAAATGTACTGGGCAGACACTGGCTGGGCCTTGGACAACCAAAGCTACAGAAGACACAGTCTCTGTCCCTGAGAAGTTTACACTCTGTGTTGTGAGTTAAAGCATGTCCCTTCCATTCCAAAAAATAGACAACAAAAAAGATATGTTGAAGCACTAAGTGCCAGTACCTCGGAATCTGATCTTATTTGGCAATTGGGTCCTTGCAGTTGTATTAATTAAGATGAAGTTGTATTAGAGTAAGGTGGACCCCTTATCCAGTCTGACTGGTCTTCTGACATGAAGATAGCTACGTGAAGACACAGACTCACACAGGGAGAATAGCATGTAAACATGGAGGCAGAGATAGGAGTCATGTGTGAACTGCAAGCCAAGAAACATCCAAGATGGCCAGCAAACCACCAGAAGCTAGGAAGAGGCAAGGAAGGATTCTCTCCTACAGGTGTCAGAGGGAGCATGGCCCTGCCAACACCTTGATTTCAGACTTCTAGCCTCCAGAACTGTGAGACAATAGATCCTGCTGTTTAAGTCACGCGGCTTGTTGTAATTTGTTATGGCAGCCCGAGAAAGCTAGTGCATTCCGGTAGGGACTCCATGGGCCGATGTACAGGCAGCTGTGAGCATAACCTGCTTGGTGAGGAAAGGGGGGCTGATCCAATCCCCCTGACTCCTGTCATTTTATGTTATTTTATTTTTATACACTGCCCTTTAAAAAATTTATTTTATTCTGCTTGTCACTTTAGAAAATGGATTTGAAGTACAAGGCTAATAATATTCATAAAGGGTAGCTATCACCAGGCACCTGGGCATTCACCTTGGTATTCAAATAGCAAGACTTCCCATAAACCTTGGTAACAGAATTTCAGAAGTCTCCACACACTTAAGACATATATGCAAGAATGACTAAAGAAAAAAATGACAAAGCATTAACATAAACACATCATTAATTACTATTTATGAAATTCATTTTCAAAAATAATATATAAGGAATATCAATGCCTCACTAACCTTTAGCTGTAGCCGAACCCTTAAAAATTCTTTCTTGAAAAGAAACATTCACTTGTTCTCTTCTCTGGGGTGGAGCAGATGTTGGCTTGTACAAATGTCACAGTAGCCTTTTCCTGCTATAAGTTCTGTTTTCTGCTAATTCCAGGGAAAGCTCTACATAACAATTAATTGAACACTGATGGATTTTCTGATCCTTTTTTCTTTTCCTCCCCAGGAAAAGAAGTGTAAGATCATTGCTTCACACCTGGCTTTTCCAATTGAGAAAATTCATTTCTTTTCACTGATCTACGTTCTCCTGCCCAGACTCTTTAGAAGCAGAGGCTGGTTCAAAACCTTCTTGGGCATGGCATTCTTAAAGTTATTCATTGACTAGTTCCTTTGCCCATGGTGAAATCTGAAAGCCAACTTTGGACATTGACATTGACACAATGTGACTTTAAAGGAATCATCAGCATTTTCTTCTCTGAACAAACCTGGATAGCTTCGCCTCTTGGCACACTCTCAAAAATACTCTAAATTCCAATCACATCAAGACTCCTTGACTTTCTCTGAATTACTAGCTTATCCTCCGACACCTGACTCTTTCCCTCCCTTGGTCTTTGCATGTATAGTCCCCTCTGCCTGAGCTACATGGCTTCTTTTCTTTTGTCTGTTTGGGAAGCTGCCTCTTTCTTCATGACTGAACATTTGCTCTCCTCAGCTCTAACACCAGCTCCTGTAGGATTCTGTTCCATAGATTCAAATACAAACTATCCTAATCATCATGCTTTATCCATTCAACAAGTACACACTGAGAATCCACTTTGCTTCAGGAAGGCTCCACTGGGGTCGGAACTATAACCATAAAGCAGACTTTCAGCATCCCAGGAGTCCACAGTGGAGTGGTATATCACAAGAGTAAACTGCAGAGTATAAGACAGTCTTCTACAATGCTACTAATTTGTTTGCTTGGTTGCTTTTTCCACTTGACTCTGAGATTCTTGAGTATCATATTCATTTGTGAATTAATATACAACATAAAAAGTGCATAATAAATATGAGCTTTCTTTTCTCTGCTCCTGTGTCCTCAATACCTGGCACCAAGAACATGCTCAATGAATGACTGTGGAATGAAAACCTAACCGACATCTATATATCAGTGTGAATTAGTTGATCCTAATGATCAGTTTTGATAAATGGAAGACTGTAACTCTAGGAACCAAAAACATGGGGCTAAGGCAGTGGTTGGCAAACTGCGGCTCACGTGGCACATTCGGCTCTTTGGCCCCTTGAGTGTGGCTCTTCCACAAAATACCACGTGCGGGCGCGCACGTACAGTGCAATTGAAACTTCGTGGCCCATGCGCAGATGTCGGTTTTCGGCCTGGGCGAGTCTATTTTGAAGAAGTGGCGTTAGAAGAAGTGGGGAGTGGACATATAGAGAGGATGAACGAAAGGAGATAGACGAAACAAGTATACAAGATGAGTGTGGATGGGAGAGTTGGAAGGGGTCGACCTCAGCGAACGTACCTCAATCAGATTGAGGACGTTTTTAGCAAAGGCCAGCTTAGGAGTACCCTAATTAAGTTAATAACAATGTACCTACCTATATAGTTTAAGTTTAAAAAATTTGGCTCTCAAAAGAAATTTCAATCGTTGTACTGTTGATATTTGGCTCTGTTGACTAATGAGTTTGCCGACCACTAAGCTAAGGGAAGAGAGGATTTGGTCTGGGAGGAGTGGAGATGGGACATCAAAAATACCCCATGTGTCCACATGCTGAGTGTGAGGTCTGTTCTACATAAGGACAAACTGGGATCCTTGCTAAACCTGACCCCTACTTCTGGTCATATGGAAGGAATTCTTGCTTTCAGACAATAAATGGCTCCATGGATAAGTCATAGGAGCGGCATCATATGGGGCAAGATGCTTTCTAATATTTTATATCACTTCCCACCATCTTTTGTAAAATCACTTCTATTTCCCTGTGATTATTCCTTCTCCAGGCAAAAGAAGCCCTATAAAAACAAACAAACAAAAAATAAAAAATAACCACCAAGGAAAAGCTCTAAGTAAATCTGTCTCCTTCCTCCTGGTATGTTTACATCGACAGTAGAATATAGCTGTTGTTTAACTCATAAACCCTGTGTATGACTCACAGTGGTGCCACAACCACAGCTCAATTTCATCTGGGTTACTTGGTGTTTGGATGTATCACTTAGCCATAATTCTTACCTCTCCCCATGAAGGCCACATATTTCTAGAAGGGCCAGTGACCTCATCTAAGTCTTAGAGGATAAAAGCAGATAAGCCATGAGGAGGTGAAAAAAGAACTGGAGAAACAATGACTCTTGTTTCATTCTCATTCTCCTCTGGAGAGAGACAAGTCTTTGCCAGGAAACCAGGAGCCTGAATTTTGGTCTCGACTTTGGTGTAGCCTTGGAAAATCTCATGTCTCTCTCTGGCTTCAGAGAGTTTTCCCGTTTGCTGATAGGCAAGGCCAGGTAATGATAACAATTTCCTCTTCAAAAGCCATATACACCCTCATACACAAGGCTTGACCTTTGATAACTGTGACTCTCTTCCTTGCCGAGGGTGACAGGTGTTGATAGAGCATTTAGTGTTTCCTTGTGCCCAAATCATTTGTTAGCTCAGATATATTTGTGTACACACACACACACACACACACACACACACACACACAGTGATCTGGCATTCCTATTGCCTTGTAAATTGTAGCACATTCAACCCTATTAAATATGCCATGAACTACACAATAAAATTTGGAATGAAACCACTACTATTAGCCTTGGTATTTTTCATACCTGAACATAACACTAATTTATATTTGGGTTAGTGAGATGAGCGTTAATTTTAATTATAGTCACCAACATTTATTAAGAGCTAAGGCTATTTAATTAAACATAGTCCTATGACATTCTATAAGTTAGGTATTATTTTCCTCATTTAAATATGAGAAAAAAGAGGCTTGAAAAATGAGTTGTTTCTTGTCTGAGATCAATCAAAGTGGTGGCAGAAGAATTCATAGTTACTCCCAATTGCCTACAAAAATCTTTGCTGCTTCCACTACCTTATACAACTGTAGGGAAAAAGAATAATGATCATTTGGCTTATGTACTTCACCATAAAAATGATTAATAGCGAAGAAAATCAGTCACAGTGAAAATGAACCTCCTATTCCTAGGGTCATACTAGAAGGGACGTGAACAAATCACCATTTGTTAAACATAGTCTGTGTTTGGGAGATTGCTTCATAATCACACAGTAGAATGAAACCTAGGAGCTAGCCTTAGGATTATTTTTGTGCCTCGTAAGTGAGAGACACCCTTATACATGAAACGAGTAGAAAACAACAAGCACTAGGTTGTGCGGCAGAGATTTGATCTGTTATAAAGGCAACGCAGAAGGGATCCTGGGGATATGCATGTACCAGTTTCCTATAACCCTTTTTAAAATTGAATATATTTGGGTGACATTGGTTAATAAAATGATATAGGTTTTAGGTGTACAATTCTGTAATACATCATCTGTATATTGTATTGTGTGTTCACCACCCCAAGTCAAGTCTCCTTCCATCACCATTTATCTGCCCGTTATCCTCTTCTACCTCCCCCACCATCTTTCCCTCTAGTAATCACCATACTGTTGTCAGTGTCTATGAGTTTTTTTCCTTTACTAATGGGAATCACTGGAGACCAAGGGTATGGAAGGAACATATATGTGTGCAGGTATGTGAGCTGGCACACACGTGCATGGTCCCTGGCCTTATTCTGCCATGTATAAAATAAGGAAGTGGATGAGGTGACACTTTGCCCCAAAGTAACCTTTTTTTGCACATGCTACTCTTTCTGAAAATCTATCATAAGAAATGCATTTTGGGGGGTTTAGAAGGGGATGTGGACTATTGTATTTTTTTCTAAATGGAGCACACTCTCTCCTCCTCCTTTGCTTCTCTATAATGTGCTGTCTTTCACATTACTTACTTATCTCCTTGAGGGCAACTGAGATATGCACAGGAAATGTTTGTTAAAAGGATGATTAATGAAGATTTTGTCTATTGACTCCTGGTATGGGGGAACAGGGAAGAAGTTCTAGAATATCAGAAAGGAAAGGCACAGATGGGATAGGGAGTGAAAAAAGAGAGAACCACCCCCTACTGAGTACCTAGTGTTTGTTAAGAACTGTGCTAGAATATTTACACATTGAAAAAAATAAATTCTTAAAACAATCTTATGAAATAGATATTAATCTCTACTTTCTAGATGAAAGAAACAGTAGCTTAAAGAGGTTCAGTAACAGCTCAAGGTGAAACAGCTAGTAAGAGCAGCATTTGAATGAAGGCAGACATAAATCAAAATACAATTTTCTTTAAATTATACCAGGCTGCTATACCAAGGAGAGGGGCTTGAGAAGAAGCAAGGATTTCTGGGGTATAAAATAAGCACCATAAGGGAAGAAATATTTACACATTTTAATATCATGCAACATTGACAATGAAATGCAATTTCCCATCAATGTACATAATTAATGCTTGACCACAGGAGAATTCTTCATTTGCAAAATAAATAGGCTGTGAAAAGCAAGGCTCTCTTCTAAACTTCGTAGTTTTTACAGACCTGTGCTTACAAGAAAATTTTCCAACTCTCGGTACCAGCCCACTTGAGCAGGGAACTTTCTGTCTCAAGAGGGCGCTCTCTCCCTTCGGGTTTGGTAGTCATTTGGTAAAAATCACTGAACCTGCACCTGAATAGTGCTACTAGTTTTTCCCAAATCGGATGCTATTCTTTTGTTCTGAACTTATGCACATGTAAGCTCGGTGAGTTACTGCAATTTTCAACATTCTGTCACCCCCATAGACTCTGCACTCCTCAAGGGCAGGTTTGGGCTTTTTATTTCTTGATTTTCTCAAATGTCTCAGTTGAGTGCCTGGCATGTACTGAACATTCAGAAAATGCTTAGGTGAACAAAAGAATGAACCAACCAAGTCAATCATCGAATGAATGAATGAATGAATGAATGAATGATGGTGCTTGTCTCCTTCACAATTCTCCTTAAATAGTCTGATTTTCTTTGTAACAAGCAGGAGCCTCTACCAACTGTCATCCATCAGTCAGTAAAAGTTGCTGACCGACATCTTAAAAGCATACATCAGTGGAGTAAATATTTACCAGGACTGGACATCAGCAGAGAGATTAAATGAAGGATAAAGACCCCTGGCTGCTTTTCTGGTAATAGATGGGCATCTGGCCTACGGCTTAGGATATGGATGTGCTCCTTCTTTAAACTCTCTTATAATTGGGCAGGAGAAGGAAGTAAACAGAAGTCCTAATGGAATTTGAGGGTCTCGGAGGGATTAGAAATACGTGCAGAGCAAAACACCAGATTCAGTTTGGATATCTCAAGATGAGTAATCTAATGAAGGCTGACAAATGATACCCAAAGCATTCCTCGTCATTCCCTGCTCCCCACAGCCACACCACCTCCCAGGTCACAGCCCAGCAAGGTAAAACTAAAATGAAAGTCATTATTTATAAGGGGTTCAGTTCAAGGTCAAATGCAATCTCCAGTAAATATTCATCAGATGAGACTGAGGCTGTTTCAATTTATATGATGAATGAGCAACAGGAAAGCCCTCTGACCACAACTTCTGTCTAGACTCATATTTTTGTGAATAATAAAGACAGGACAGTGAAGGACCTGCTCAGTCAGTCAGACTAAAAGACATGGTTGGAATGTCTTCTACATTTCTGTTGAAACAGGATGGTCTAGTGGTGAGAGGATGGAGCTGGGATTAACATATCTGGGTTGCAGTCAAGGCTCCTCCCCTTCTTTAGATACATGATCCTGGGAACCCACTTAACCTTCCAACACACCTGTAAACAGTATAAATGATTCTTACCCGGCCTCCTTTACAAAATTGTTACCGGGCTCAGATAGAATAATGTCCATGAGATGCCTCTCTAAATAGTATCTCATTGTACAAACATAAGCCTAGTACCTTCAGGGTGAACAACAACAGAGGAGAAGAATAAAAAAAGGAAAAAAAGGAAATGAATATAGAACAAAAACTAAAAGAAAAGCAGAAGGAGGAAGGGGAAGTTTATGGAGAGAAGGGAGGAGAGAGGGGAAAGAGACAAAATAAGTGGGGCCAGGGAAAGGTGTTGGGAGAGAAGGAGCGGGTTGGAAGCAATAGTTAGTGGCCAGAAAGATCGTGGAGTTCTGTCTCACAGGAAGATGACAAGCAAACAAGCACCGAGAAAACAAATAAACAATGGAACACCAGAGATGGGATTTAGAAAATTGCATCTGCAGAGATCATAGTTTTGATAAGCAACTGGAAGTGTTCATCAGAAAGCCTCTCTGGAGGAGACAGTCAACCATGAGTCAGCCTCCTCATTATAAATTTCTAAATGCCAAGCTCTACTGAATGCATGCTGTTCTAGTCTGTGCTCAGCTCAGAAAAACACTCAGACAGATTTGTAATCATTGTTTGTGCAGACACTGCTAGCCCTTTGTCTTTGCCTAGTTAACCCCCTCATCGTTCAGAGACTTCCATGACCTCCCTGAGCTCCCTGACAAGGTCAAATTCCCTATTACAGACACTCAGGGCACCACAGGCCACTTTTACACAGCATTTGGCACAGAGATTTACATTGGCTTGTTTGGTTATTGATTAATGTCTGCTTCTTCCCACCAGACTGAGGCCAGGGTTAGTATCTGCAAGGCTCATTATATTTGCCAATTGAATTTATTGATTGGTCATAAACAGACTGAAGTCAGCAAGGGCAGCCATCATACTAGAAAGATACTAGAAAAAGGGCAGTATTCAAAGAGGAATGATGATGCAAATATAAAGAGGAAGTTGGTGCTAGGACTATAATTAGGTGGTTTGTAATTAATAAATCTTTCTGACAGTTTGGGCAATGAAACCCTGTCATGGAATTACATGTATTCATTTTTACTAGCCTAACAAACTTTTGACTGAGTACTTTTTAAATTCCTCCTCGGATCATTCAGTATATTAACTAGCTCTTTAATGCCATCTCAATCAACACCATAGGTGATCATATTAGTATTAACATTAATAATTATGAGTATTAATGAAGAGGAGCAATTTTCTAGTTGAATGTTCTGCAGGAAATTCTTTTCTGGCATGTATAATTATATACTAACGAGGAGGTAATTTACTCATAATTTACTTTGAGTCCTATATTAGACCAATTTATTAAAAAATAAAAGGTTGCCAAGGAAGATATGCAGGGTGATGATAAGTAATTATGTTGGCACTGAACTATGCACAGAAAATAAGGACTACTTATTAAAAACAATCCTAAACAAAGTTCCCCAGAATTCTGTGGCATCCTAAGATAAACTCCAGCTGCGAGATGTTGAGCCTTAGTGTGCAAGGCCACCAGGAAAGAGAGCCCAGCAGCTCTAGACAAGCAGACTCCTGACCCATCCTAGGGTGTCTTCCTAGTCCTCCAGGATAAAACAAATGCACAAAGTGTGGAAATATGATTCCTTTGTTCCTGGCTGGCATGGCTCAGTGGTTGAGCATCAATCTATGAACCAGGAGATCTCAGTTCGATTCCGGTCAGGGCCAATGCCCTGGTTGCGGTTTCAAACCCCAGTGTGTGGCATGCAGAAGGCAGCCTATCTATGATTCTCTCTCATCATTGATGTTTCTATCTCTCTCTATCTCTCCTTTCCTTGCTGAAATAAAAAAAATATATTTTTTAAAAAATGATTCCTTTGCTGCTTCTAATTCAGCACATTTCAAGGTTAGTGAAATTACATTAGGTGGTCATTCTAATTTTGTTAACTAACACTCCTATATGAAACTGAATTTTTGACAATGACTATAATAACAGAAACCTCATAAATTCTGTAAATCACACTGACCTCCACATTGTATTTCAATGTCTTCCTTTGGCCACCAAATTGGCCAACTTGTAATAACAAAACACATATATTTCTGAGGAGGAAGGAGAAGGTAGAAGGTAGTGATTTAGAATGTGGGTTTAAATCCAAATTCTTCCACTTACTGGCTGGGTGACCTGAGGCATCAGGTACTTCTCTAGGCCTCAGTGTCCTCATCCATAAAATGGGATAATGTGACCAATATGCAACAATAATAACTGTCATCAGAACCACACGAGATCCCCATAAAACACATGTCAACTACTATTCAATATGTAATATTCAATGTTTAATTTTTAGCATTTGAATACAGAAAACATCCTTTTTGAACTTCTCAGTTTATGTCTGTCAACTACCTGCTTTCATGATGGAGTGATCTATAGTCTTTCTTTTATATCTTTCCTAGTTTCTACCACTTAAGGAAGCCTTTTTTAAAAGGAATTATAAAAGTCTTTACCTGGAAAAATATAAATCTAGATTATAAATCTAGATTCTCAGTCATCTCCTAAAATACTTTTTGGCATTCTACTTAAATTTTCAAACTTGAAAACTTTTATCTGTCTTGTACAAGAAATTGGACACTTAAAACACACACACACACACACACACACACACACAATTGTTATTTCAACAGCAGATGGAATGAGAAATCCAGGCCCCATGAGAGAATTAGAATCACATGTATGGTAGCCCTTAAGTGTACCCTAGCTCTCTGTAGCCTCAGCACTTTTTATCAAGACTGATAAATTTGGGGCAATCCTTAAAGTTTGCTGTAATGACACCTTTTATATTTTCAGCTCCACACATGTAAGGAAGAAAGATTAGGAGGCCTCGAAAAGGATGTCTTATAGAGTAAGGAAATAGAAAAAAGCAGCAGTAGGCCAAGGGAAATGGGGCTAAGAAAAATGAGCTGACAGCTCCACCAGGAGCAGAGGTGGAGACTGCAGGGACATGAGGAGAAATGGGAAGCAAACTCATGATAGTGAACAGGGGGAAATAGATGATCTGGGGATATCTGCTGAGTCCTCTGAGGTTTGAGCTCTGAAGGTCCCTCTTCCATCCTGGGATGAAAGAGGGGTCTGTAAACACCCGTAGTCCTTCAAAGTAGCTAGGATCCATCAACGTGATCTGGCTACAGAAGTCAGGCTGAGCTC
Organism: Myotis lucifugus; assembly: GCF_000147115.1. Lineage (NCBI taxonomy): Eukaryota > Metazoa > Chordata > Mammalia > Chiroptera > Vespertilionidae > Myotis > Myotis lucifugus. The sequence continues at coordinate 863,256 of NW_005871284.1, read as the reverse complement.
TACACAAGAGACTATTGAACTATAAATCACAAGCAAAAAAAAAAAAAATTGGAGGGATAGAAGAAGGGTTGATTTCTTTTAAACAGTTCTAAAGCCAATTAGTTACTTGTCTCCATAATTTTCCTATATTTTACCCCAATAAGCTCTTTAGCTGGCAGGAGAGCAAAATAAAGAAGGAGGTGACAACTACATGTATCATTTTAAGACAGTCTAAAGATACACAGAAATCCTCTCCATTTAACCTAGCTTGGTCCTCTATTTCAATGAGGTCACTTATATTTTCATGGTTAACAAAGGCTCAGATTTTTTATCAGTGACCCCAGCTACTGATAACCTGAATAAAGTTTCTCTTTTGAGTCTGAAAGTAGTTCAGTATATTTCTCAGGATTCCAGGCCTCCTCAGTCACTATGGGAAATACTGCTTAGCACAGCTTTTAAAGGTCAGGGAGAGGAAGTGTGTTGGAAGAAGTTGAGCATTCACAGGGATTACAAATCCTGAAAGTTGGCTGGGTCTGTATATGGGTAGAGATAACTCAAGCCAACTTCTCCTAAGGGCCAACTGTCTAGGGCCCATGGTCCTTTAGGCTCCATATCTGGAAATATTCCTATAAGCCCAGTAGCCAAACTTTTATAGTTTCAAAATTCACAAACCTATAAAATGCTAGAGTTGGAAGGAATTAAAGACACTGTTTATTTAATGGAACCTCATCACTCTGTATGTGAGGTAACTGTTCACAAATTATCTTATCTAATAAAGTGGTAATATGCAAATTGACCATCACTCCAACACACAAGATGGCCTCAAACATGTAGACACAAGATGGCTGGGGGAGGGGGTGCAGTTGTGGGTGATCAGGCCGGCAAGGGAGGGCAGTTGGGGGGGACCAGGCCTGCAGGGGAGAGCAGTTGGGGGTGACCAGGCCAACAGGGGAGGGCAGTTGGGGGTGATCAGGCCCACCGGGATTGGGCCTAAATGGGCAGTCGGACATCCCTTGAGGGGTCCCAGATTAGAGAGGGTGCAGGCTGGGCAGAGGGACACACATACCCCCCTGTGCATGAATTTTGTGCACCGGGCCTCTAGTACAGTAATAGGTGGCTGACTTGAACCCAGGCCTATTGATTCTCAGGTCAATGATGCTTCCACTCTCTATAGTGACTGTGTATTTTGGGACAGGTATCTGGGCACTTAGACTAAGAAGACTGAGTATTTTAAGTCAGCATCATCCTGGGAACTATAAGAAAGCTTCTCCCACCAAGGGCAGAGCAGTTGGGGTAGAGAACAAGAGAGCCAATGATTCCAGTCAAGGTCCTGTTCCCAGAATGTTCCTTGACACCTGCTCATGCCCAACATGGGAACACAAGAGGCTCTCTGGCCCCAATGGTACCACAGTCTCAGGAGCCTGGGGTGGTCTTAGAGTGGAGAATAAGGGGCCCCTTGTGTCAAGGAGAGGGTATAAATGACTATTCCTGTAGAGTTAGACTGTCCCTCCAAGGAAGAATGACAATGATCTCATCACAGACCAGTTCATGTGAGAGGATGGGTTCCCTTAGACATATTTGGTTATAGCCAAGACCACTTTTTAGTTCTCCTTTGGATACACACAGGCTTCTGGATTTGGGAGAGACTTTTGTTTAGGGTCAATTAGATATCCACTGCTTAAAGAATTCCTTCTGTAATATTCATGCAGATGGCCATCTAAGCTCTTGTTAAGTGCTCCTTGTAAAGGATGGTCAATACCTTCCAGGGCAGCTAGTTTTATTGACATGAAAATGCTATTTTTTATTTTTAGAAAATTCAGCCTCTATGTTGTTGCTGAAATGATCTCCTAAGGTAAGAAAGAACAAAGTGTAGGCCCTTGCCCAGATGAAAGTTATTTGAGTAGTTATTTGGGTCCTTGCTCGTTTTGCAGTGTTAGCCACGTACTTCTAGGTTTTTGTACATGATTTTCTCTTTTTGTAAATCTCTGCCTAATTCTAAATACATTCCTCAACATTCAACTTGTGTCATCTCCCCTGAGAATCCTACCTGGCTTCCCAGAGGCAATAATTTTTAACCATTTCAGTTTTAAGTCTAGTGGTTATCTCCATATTTCTAAATATATGCTTATACTAGAGTATTTCTTTCAATTCTATTTTGTTCCCAGAATTACCTCCATTTCTTTGAAAATATTATTATTTTTTCTGTGCATGTGTGTTTTAATCTTATTTCTGTTATTTTGCTGGTTTTGTTAAAATACTTGGTAATTGTGGCTATCTGTTCGTATTTAAGAATGAAGTAGTAGAGCCCTGACCGGTTTGGCTTGGTGGATAGAGCGTCGGCCTGCGGACTGAAAGGTCTCAGGTTCGATTCCGGTCAAGGGCATGTACCTTGGTTGCGGGCACATCCCCAGTAGGGGGTGTGTAGGAGGCAGCTGATCGATGTTTCTCTCTCATTGATGTTTCTAACTCTATCCTTCTCCCTTCCTCTCTTTAAGAAATCAATAAAATATATTTTTAAAAAAAGAATGAATTAGTAGAAAGACTATAGAGATGTTTCAACTAAAAGCCAGAGCAAGGCTTTTTCACTGAAAGGCTTCAGGTTAGGTGAGCAATCCTGAAACTGTCCTCGTTGCTGGCACACACTGTAAAGGGCTTTGCTGTGTGGGTGACACATGAACTAGCTTATCTGAGTTCCTCATAAGAAATGACATGACTTTAGAAAAGAGCCGTTGTTTTCTGTCTGGTGGTAAGTGCTTGCCTGGCAGCTGCTCTGAGTGCAGGGGAGTATATCCTGGGGTGGGGGTGGGGGCGGTGGGGGAGTGCATCTTCAGTCCTATTCTCAGACTCTGCTCCTAATCCCATCTGCTGTCACTATTCTGAAGTCTCTGAGATTCTTGGGTTCTGCTGGGCAGATCTGCTCCCTCCTGAGCTGTGGGCAGATCCGCTCCCTCCTGAGCTATAGGCACCTCTGTACATTGCTGCTGCACCGTGGCAGGCCTTTTTGTGGGTGGCCTCCCTGGAAACAGTTTTAGGAGACGGAGTTGGACAGCACATGGCCCTGCCTCCATAGGTGATCTAAGACTGGGGCTACTTTGTTCTGTTTCATCAATCTATACCTTCTGTCTGTTTTCTGTAATCAAATGTGATGGAATCTTTTGGCCTTTGAGCCTCGTCCCAATTTGTTTATTGTTATGGGACTATCCCTTTTTTATTCTATCTTCTTCCTTTTTTTTTTAAGATTGATGAGAGAGAGAGAGAGAGAGAGAGAGAGCGAGTTGTTTCACTTATTGATACCTTCATTGGTTGCTTCTTGTATGTGCCCTGACCAGGGATTGAATCCACAATCTTGGTATATCAGGAGGATGCCCTAACCAACTGAGTTGCCCCAATAGGGCATCAGCTTCCTTTAAGGGGTGTGACAGGAGGAAGGGAAGGTTAGGGTGTGGGCCACATCTGTCAACTTGAATCTGAAGCAAGGAGTTAACAGTGTGAACTGCTAATGGGGATGGTATTCTGCCTTGTTATGTCTGGCACGGTAATATATGAGTCAGATATCATTTGAAAAGTAGCAGTAATTCTAGGTCGAAGGCCAATTAGACAGCTTTGTTGTCTCCATGGATCAAATTAACTGGAAATCTGAAATATTTCCACTTATTTTATGTCAAGCAAATAGCAATTTAGGTGAAAAATATATAAACACACGACCTTTTAAAATACATTCATTTAAAAAATATCCTGTGTAGTTGCTTTTCGCAAGAGCATTAGGAAGGAGAGTTTTAAAATAATGAAATTCCAATTTCAGCTGATTGCCTACACTCAGCGGTATAACACCTTAATGGGAAACCTGTTAAAGACCCACTGGCCTAAGCAAAGTGAAAAACAGCTTTCTCACTATGCATTCAATGACAATGATTAGATGTCGCATAATCTATTTGATAGCCAGCTGGGCACATTATATACCATTAACTCTAGTGTTCTGGGATTTACAGACACATATTGAGGTATCCCCTTCTAAATATTCTAGCAATGAAAAATTATTTCTACTTCAAACATTTTATTTTATTTGTATTCAGAACCATTTTATATGAATAAATACCTACAGAATGTCCCTCCAAAATATATATACACTTTGGCTGCCATTATTAATTCCAGTGGGTTACATCTGAAAAGAAAGAAACATCAATTGAGCTATCAGCTGTTAAAGTGTGTACACATTTTTGGGGACACCCTGTATATATGTATTTAACAACAAGTGTTCATAGTGGATCTTCAAACTAATCTAGGCTATAAAAGTAAAGTTTTGGTTGTTTTCTCAGAACACTTTTGCCTGCTACTTTTCCAGAACGTTGGTGAGTCCTATGCTATTCTCCTTTTTGGCCCAGGAGGAAATCCATGCTTAAAGGGAAAGGACCTGTTTAAGATTATCAATTACAGATGGCACCGAGGCCAGCATTCAAAACCAATTCTTTGATTCCAGAGTCAGCTTCCTTCCATGATTGCAGGGAACAGAATATTTTTCTTAGTTCATGACTCACTGGACATGAGGCAAATTGCTCTATACCAGTTGGAACAATGATGTGTAGCTGAGAATACTCTGTTTTTTTTGAGAAAAGCAGTCACTCTTGTGTTCTGAAGTCGGGGGAAGGCCTTGACATTTTTGGCTTCGCAGAGAATTAGAATAACTGACTGCATTTATCACAGAAGTCATTTCATTTAAGTGAAAAACAGTACAAAATGCTTAAACATGCTTATTGGCAAACTGCTAATAAGCTTTTGTGAATGCATAGAAAGAAAGGAAAAGTTTGGAAATAGCTTTAGAAGGAAATGCTATTATTTAGCATAGCTGGAGGGAATGTTTGTGTTAATGACCAAAATGGGAATGACAGCCACCCAGCCAATGGATGTCTTCATTCTATATAATATCCTATCCAATAAAAGAGAAACATGGTAATTAGCCGTACCTCCGATACCCTTCCCATTGGCTAATCAGGGCGATATGCAAATTAACTGCCAGCCAAGATAGCGGCCGGCAGCCAGGCAGCTTGAAGCGAACAGGCGGCTTGCTTGCTTCAGTGACGGAGGAAGCCAACGTTCCCCGCCTGCCTTGCCGGCCTCTGAGCTTGCAGTTTAAGAAACATTGTTACAAATATAGAAGCTAAACCAGCCGTGGGCAAACTACAGCCCGCGGGCTGGATCCGGCCCGTTTGAAATTAATAAAACTAAAAAAAAAAGACCTTACCCTTTTATGTAATGATGTTTACTTTGAATTTATATTAGTTCACACAAACACTCCATCCATGCTTTTGTTCCAGCCCTCCGGTCCAGTTTAAGAACCCATTGTGGCCCTCGAGTCAAAAAGTTTGCCCACCCCTGAGCTAAACAAAACCCCAGAAACCTGCTTTCAGCCAGCGGGGCTTCAGACAGCAGGACCGCAACACTGTTTCAATTATAGAACAAACACAGATCCCTGCTTTCAGCCAGCCGGGATCTAAGAGCTGGAGTGAGCAGGACCGCAACAGTGTTACAATTATAGAACTCAAACAAACCAGATACCCTGCTTTCAGCAGCCAAGACCTCAGAGCTGGAGCCAAGCCTCAGAGCTAAAGCTGGCCCAGAATAAAAAAAAAGAAAAAAAGGACAGGTTGGGAGCTTCAGTCACCCGCCAGCCTGAAAACGGCCCTCAGCCCCTCACCCAGACTGGCCAGGCACCCCAGTGGGGACCCCCACCCTGAAGGGGGTGTGACCAGCTGCAAACAGCCATCATCCCCTCATCCAGGCTGGCCAGGCACCCCAGTGGGGACCCCCACCCTGAAGGGGGTGTGACCAGCTGAAAACAGCCATCATCCTCTCATCCAGGCTGGCCAGGCACCCCAGTGGGGACCCCTACCCTGACCCAGGACACCCTTCAGGGCAAACCAGCTGGCCCCCACCCGTGCACCAGGCCTCTATCCTATATAGTAAAAGGGTAATATGCCTCCCAGCACTGGGATCAGCGGAGCTGTGAGGCCTCCCGGCACCGGGATCAGCGTGACAGGGGGCAGTGACCAAACCCCCTGATCGCCCTGCGGCTCTGTGTGTGACGGGGGCAGGGCCACAACCTCCCTATCCGCCCTGCTCTGTTCGTGATAGGGGAAGGCGCCCCAACCCCTTGATCAGCCCTGCTCTGTGCCTGATAGGGGGTAGCTCCCCAACCCCCTGATCGGCCCTGCTCTGTGCCTGATAGGGGGTAGCTCCCCAACCCCTTGATCGCCCTGTGGCTCTGTGTGTGACAGGGTGCGGTGCCCCAACCCCCCTCCCCACGGGCCCTGCTCTGTGTGTGATGGGGTAGAGCCATAACCTCCCCATCGGCCCTGCCCTGAGTGTGACAGTGGCGGCGCCCCAACGCCCTGATCCGCCCTGCTCTGTGTGTGACAGGGGGGAGCTCCCCAACCCCCTGATGGGCCCTGCTCTGTGCGTGACAGGGGGGAGCTCCCCAACCCCCTGATGGGCCCTGTTCTGTGCGTGACAGGGGGAGCTCCTCAACCCCCTGATTGGCCCTGCTCTGTGCATGACAAGGGGCAGTGCCCCAACTCCCCAATCGGCCCTGCTCTGAGCCGACCAGGGGCTGCACCTAGGGATTGAGCCTGCCTTCTGCCACCCGAGAGCAGGCCTAAGCCAGCAGGTCGTTATCTACTGAGGGGTCCCAGACTGAGAGAGGGCACAGGCCGGGCTGAGGGACCCCCCTCCCCCTCGAGTGCACACATTTTTGTGCACCGGGCCTCTAATAATAATAAAAGGCTAATATGCACATTGACTGAACGGCAGAATG